>NC_092339.1:270348214-270658333 GCF_046630445.1 Rutidosis leptorrhynchoides | reverse complement strand
ATGATCTGTTTCGATTGCTCTGTCAGATATTTTACTATAAATCCACTCCCTTCATTTCTTTTATATTTTGGTGTTCCATACTTTTGTTTTCTCTTCCCGACTTTAGGTCAAGCGAATAATGGTTCAGAATTCGTAGATATGAAGTTTCGAATGAAGATGACTAATGTTCTAAGAGAGGGATTGTAATAGCGTGATCTTGATTGGTTAAATTACCAGAATTCATGAGAAGAGATAGAACTATCAAGAAAATATGTTCTTGATATATTTAGAGATTAGATAGAATGTAAGAGTCATGTAAAATGGCACATGATGACGTTATGGTCTGTGAATCATCGCGTTCCAATAGAAACTCAGCATGACTTACTGTAATATAATCACGTTGATTAAGTGTCATTATATTATACTAACTCATGCTTCAGTTCCCAACATTACTTCAAAAACATTCATATTTTAAATTTGAATTTTTCAGGATTTAGAAACTAAAACAGTTTCCTTTCTGATGTAATACGGATAACGCGAAGAGATAAATGATTTCAGATAAGAATATTGATAATGCTAAAAACGAACATATATTTCATAGCATTATCCCTCAAGAAAGACAAGCTTTTGGTTGCAATTGTTCTATTTACAAGTGATATTCGTTTAAACAATAAAAGGTGAAGACAAAAGGCAGATTTGACGAATTGAAGACGCAAATGACCAAAACGCAAAAAAAGTACAAAGTACAATCAAAGAGGTTCAAATTATTGTTGAGAAACGCCTAAAAATGAAAAGAGTACAAGCCGTAAAACGTAAAGTACAAGATATTAAATCGTACGAAAAGGCGTTCGAAAATCCGTAACCGAGACATGAACCAACTTTCAATGCACGACGCAACGGACCTAAAATTACAAGTCAACTATGCACATAAATATAATATAATATATAATTAATTATGTAAATTATATATATATTATATTTATATATTATAAAAATAAACGTCGGCAGCATAGGATCCAATTTGTGTGAGCTGGAATGCGAACCTCCGCACTCGCGGAGCTGTACAGTTCAAAGTGGGCCTATAAAAGCTCGCGAATTCTGCTCGATGAACCATCCCTTTTTCTTTCTTTCTATCTACGTAAAATATTTATATTTATATTTATAATTTTAATTTTAATTTAAGTTAATAATAATAAGGTTATAGTGGCGAATGTTTTAAGTTTGTAAGTCGAAACTATGTGCGTGTAACGCCACGCTATTAATAATCACTGTAAGCTATGTTCTTCCTTTTTAATTTAATGTCTCGTAACTAAGTTATTATTATGCTTATTTAAATCGAAGTAATCGTGATGTTGGGCTAAATATTAAGATGGGGTTATTGGATTTTGTACCATAATTCGGGTTTGGACAAAAGACCGACACTTGTGGACATTGGACTATGACTATTAATAGATGGGGGGTATTGTCTAATTGAGCGACAACTCATTGGAATCTGTCGAACCTATCTTCAAATTAGTTAATCTAATAATTATTAAAATGATTACGAATGTCCTATTTAGTGACGTTTATACGACATCCTTTACAATCATTTAATTAATTATTCGGGTTGGGTAATTGATTATTCAAACTGATCAATTGGATAAATTAATATTCATATATTCATATCTCATTAAAACTGGAGTGGATTACATACAACGATAATTGGTGTAATTGTTAACAAAGTATTAAAACCTCGGATTGTACGCAGTCGATAACCTGGTGTATTCATTAAACTAAGTATTAAAACCTTGTTACAGTTCGAATCCCCAATTAGTTGGAATATTTGACTTCGGGTATAAGATTAATTTGACGAGGACACTCGCCCTTTATATTTATGACCGATGGACCGTTATGGACAAAAACCATATGGACATATCGAATAAACCAGGACAAAGGACAATTAACCCATGATAATAAATTAAAATCAACACGTCGAACATCATGATTATGGAAGTTTAAATAAGCATAATACTTTTATTTCATATTTTATCGTACTTTTATTTACCGTCATTTTTTTACTCGCAATTTTATATATCGCATTTTATTTATCATTATTTATTTTACGCACTTTAATTATTGTCATTTATCTTTACACCTAAAAATATAAAATCGACAAACCGGTCATTAAACGGTAAAACCCCCTTTTTATAATAATAATAATACTACCTATATATAATTATATATATTTATATAAATATAGTTGTATAAAAATATAGTACGTTTTCAATTAGCTCCCTGTGGAACGAACCAGACTTACTAAAAACTACACTACTCTACGATTAGGTACACTGCCTATAAGTGTTGTAGCAAGGTTTAGGTATATCCATTCTTTAAATAAATAAATAACTTGTGTAAAATTATATCGTATTTAATATTATTTCGTAGTAAAATAATAACTATTACGTACCCCCTCGCTATAACATCAAGTTTTTGGCGCCGCTGCCGGGGACGCCGAAGCAAAACGCTATATTTTTGTAAACTATACTTTTGTAAAAATATATTATTTCGTATTTTGTAAAAATATTTTGTATTTATAATAAGTGTTAAAAACATTAAAAAGAAAAAAAATATATATATATATATCTATTTAAGTGTTCAAGTAAAAAAAAAAGAAAATATATTTTTATATAATTTATATAAAGTATAAAAGTATTTTTTTTAGTTCTTAAAAACATAAGTTTACTTTAATAAATATTACTTATATTAATTTTGTAAAGATTATAAAGTAAAAAAAAAAAAAAAAAAAAAAACTGGACCTGCGTAATTTGGGCCTGCAGCTCATTTGAATCTGCATCCTCTGCACTCGCGGAGTTTTTGGGCAGCAGACCTCCGCACTCGCGGAGCTGCCTGACACGCCTGAACCTCAGACTGCATTAATTACGTTTTAGGGTTTTATTTAATTATTATTTTTATTAATTAATCTAATTAGGGTTTATATTTAATATTAATTAGTCATAGTTTAATTAAAGTTGTATTTTAAATTTTAAGTGTTAATTAGTTTTATAAATACTTTTATACAATAATAAAAATAATACTTTTATAAAAATTGTATTTTCATAACTTTAAGTATTATTTCTATATTTCGTATCTTTTTTAATCGTTTATTCTTAATATTTATATTTTTCACTCGTAATTAGTTTAAGTTATAGTTTTTGCCGTAGTTATTTTTATACCTTTAGATTTTTAGGATTTGCCGTAAAATCCCTTAAGTACTTTTTCTTTAGACTAAAATTTAGGCGCTTTAGAATTTTACGACGTCGCTTATCGTTTTAGTATTTAATAAAATTTAGTGCCTAATTAAGATATTGCCGTTTTGGATATAGAATTTCTTTTAAGTTTTAATACCTTTAGACGCAACTTTTAATATTTAATTTTTAGAATTTTAAGTTTCGACGCGCTACTTTCTTATTTTATTTTTCAATTTTTTATTTTTCGACGTTTTTCGACGCTACTCTTTTTCTTTCTTATTTCTCGCCGCTCTAGTTTTTAGGACTTAGAATTTTCTCTATTTCTTCTCTAATAATTCAAAACAAAAAATTATTTTAAGCAGTTAAATTAATAGACATTCAAATTTTCTGCTTCGCAGTAATAGTTGGATTTGTTAGTGGCTGAGTTGTGAGCTTCCGATTTAAAGGGTTCTGGCTCCCTGCTACATCTTTTGGCTATTCGAAACGTGGGTAAAAGCAAAAAAGTCTATTAATTTGATAACTTATATAATTTTTCTATCTTTTTATAACTAGTAGGATATTCTGTGAATGCACCGAGCAAAACGTTCACCACCTTTCATACGTTCACCACCTGTAACTCGATCAAGACATCTAGCCAATATTGTCGCCGTTGATTTTTCTTTAGAATCGTCATCAAATCGACCAAGTAATCCAATTCAAATTTCCGATAATCCATTTTTTGAACCCAACCTCACAATTGAGAATCCGGAGGATATTCAAGGACAATTCAGAGATCCTGAACCACTAATCATTCCTCCTGAACCACAAATCACTCATCCAGAGATTGTCGAGGAAGAAACCATTAAATCAGAATCCTCTAGTGATTCAGATTCAAAAAATCCAATCATGGAAAATCAAGAACCTCTAAGTATGGAAGACCGAATGAGAGCTACACGCACGGGCCAAGGTCACTCCATTATTAAGCCAGATGTTAATGCACCAGATTATGAAATCAAAGGATAAATCCTACACATGGTAACTAACCAATGCCAATTTAGTGGTACGCCAAAAGAAGATCCAAACGAACAACTTCGTACCTTTAATAGGATTTGTACACTATTCAAAATCCGAGAAGTTGAGGATGAACAGATATATCTCATGTTATTTCCCTGGACTTTAAAGGGAGAAGCCAAAGAGTGGTTAGAATAATTACCTGAAGGGGCGATTGATACATGGGATGTTTTAGTTGAAAATTTTCTTAAACAATTCTTTCCAGAATCTAAAGCCGTAAGACTTCAAGGAGAAATAGTTACGTTCACACAAAAGCCAAATGAAACTCTATATGAGGCGTGGACAAGATTTGGAAAGTTGTTGAGAGGATGTCCACAACATGGTTTAGACACTTATCAATTAGTATAAATATTCTACCAAGGTGTCAACGTTGCTACACGAAAAGACATCGACACAGCAGCTGGTGGTTCCATTATGAAGAAAACCGCAACCGAAGCTCACAAAATTATTGATAACACAGCTTCCCTCTCGCATGAGTGGCACCAGCAAAAAGATATTTTTCGTTCATCTAAAGTGGCTAGAGCCGATTCTAGCCATGACTTTGATTCCGTTTCCGCAAAAATAGATGCTTTCGAAAGACGAATGAAAAAGATGACTAAAGATATCCACGCAATACGAATCAGTTGTGAGCAATGCAGTGGACCACACTTAACGAAAGATTGTCACATTGAGCAAACAATGGAACAACGTGAGAATGTTTCCTACATGAACCAAAGGCCGGGAAATAATTATCAAAATAATTATCAACCGCCAAGGCCAAACTTCAATCGAAATCAAAACATTCTTTACAATCCAAATGGACCCAACAATAACTCGTATTACCAACAATGTCCAAATAACTAACCAACTCAAAACAATATTTTCAATCAACAAAGACCTATCTTGTATAAACCACCACAACAAACCGAAGAGAAAAAGCCAACTCTGGAAGAAATGATGGCAAAGGTAATGGAATCTCAAACACAATTCATTACATCTTAAACCCAAACGAATGAGAGGTTTGATCAGTCATTAAGAACTCAACAAGCTTCCATTTTGAATCTAGAAAAAAACGTAGGTACTCTTGCTAGCTTGATGAGTGAGAGGGAACAAGGAAAGCTACCGAGTAATACTGAAGTAAATCCTCGGAATGAGAATGTTAATATGGTGTCAACAAATTCTGAAAAACCATCATCAAAAGATGGGAAGGTTTTCGATGTGAGTAACAATGAAGAAGTTACGCCACCACCACCACCCGAGTATGTAAAGCCAGTAGTGGCACCATACAGACCACCCATCCCGTTTCCAAGAAAAGGAGTTGAGTATGAGCAAGTGATAAGTAATAAAGTTTGTGATACCTCTAGAAAGAAGAAGAAGAATAAGAAAGTTAAAGAAACAAAAACCGTAAAAGTAAACCCGGTAAAGACAGATCCACCAAAACCTCCACCAAGGTTGGGTGATCCGGGTGAATTTATTGTTCCTTGTCTACTTAGTGATTATGTCATGTATGATGCACTAGCAGATTTAGGTGTGAGTGTGAGTGTTTTGCCTCTTTCATTATATAAGAGATTAGGAGTAGGTGAGTTAAGTCCAACGAAAATGAGAGTTCGACTCTTTGATCAAACCATTAGGCACCCAGTTGGAATTGCTGACAACCTACCCATTCAAGTGGGTAATTTAACGTTTCTAGTTGAATTTGTTGTTATTGGCATAGAAGAGGACTCAAACATTTCTTTAATTTTAGGTCGACCATTCTTAGCGTCCACCGAGGCATTTATTGATGTAAGAAAGGGTAGAATGACACTTAGTGGTGGTGAAAAATCGATCACCTTTGTGAGTCGAAAGTCTAAATGTCCACCAACCAAAACCGTTGAACCAGTAAAAACGATCGATGAGAAGTACATTATTTTACCAACTTCAACGTTAGTGGTTAATAATAATAAGACGCCTAAGTGTGGGGAAGATGAAGTAACACCTAATGATGACTTGATAACAAAGAACCCCGTTGTTGATGTGAAATTAAATGACCCCGTTATTAACTGTTCAATGAAGAAACTTATTAAACGGATTAGCGATGCTAGAACCAAGGGGAACTTTAAGTTATGTAACCGGTTAGTATCCAATCTATTGCCCAAAGAAAAGGCGAAACTAGTTGAATTTGTAGATATTACACAAGAATCCTACCAATGGCTTAAAGCAAAAGTCACAGATATGCAAGTTGATTATGGTCCAAGAGAAATTGACGATGAAGTTAATCACAATTTCGACACCACAGCTACATAAGTGTGGGGAGATTCAAATGTTCTAAAAAGAAAATGTTGTCTAGAGTTAGTTGTTCTGTTCTCGTATAGTTTCGAGAATCGAATCCGATTGGTCTTTTCCGCTAGCAGACATTAAAGAACTAGTTTTCTCCCCCCATTTTGAATTTTTTTTGTTTTTCTTTTGTAGATTTTATTTAAAATTTATATTTTTTCTTTATTTAAGTTTTGTGTGAATTTAAAAACAAAATTTACTTTATTTCATTAAGTTTAAAAAATGATTTCTAAAATTCGATGTGAGTTGAAGACTAGGTCGTTGAACCGAAATTGCTTTACCCGAGGGCGGGACGAGAAATTTTATTATCATTATTTTTAATCTTATTGATTTAAAGTGTGCCAAAAACATTTAAAAAACCCAAAAATCTTTGCTTTTAAAACAATCATTTTAAAATGACAAATTTTAAAATTTTGTCGAGGGACGGATTAGGTAAACGTACCGAAACGACCTCGTCCTAAATACCAAGGAAAACAAAATTTTAAAATTAATTAATTATTTGTTTTATAAGTAAAAGGTTTTATTAAAAAAAAAGTATGTTTATATTTGTTTGCAGTTTATCTTATAAACAGGGTAAAAACAGCGAACTTTTAAAAACTGGCATTAAGTTCAGCAAAAGCAATAATTTTGACGACAAAACGAAAAACAAATGTGATGTAACAACAGACGGAATGAATAAATGAAGTGCACCATTTATCATTCAAAGCATACAACAATATGTTTGGAAACTTTGGTAAAATTTTAATCATCTTTTTACGCTAATCACCCCCAATAATTTAAATTGTTACTGATTTCTTGAAAATGAGGGCATTGCAAGATCTTAAGTGTGGGAAGGGGTTAAATTCTTTCGGATTTTAAAATTTTTTGATTTTAACGCTTGGTTACCATTAAAAAATACTAGTAACGCAGTAGTTGTATTAGAATCTAGTGCTCTCTGATAATAAAGAACAGCCCTAGTCTGACTACCCAATTCTAGTAAAATTTTAAAAATTTTCAACTAAATGAATTCAAAATCATGTTTATACATATTTATGAACGATAAAACTAGGTGTTAACACCGAAATTATTGTTACCTCGGAAAGGACATAAGTTGAGAAACAACCCAAAATGTTAGAATTCATTTAAAAATGGAATAGAGGAGATTAAAAAGACAAATAAAATAAAATAAAAGCCAAGTGTGGGAAAAATTTACCAAGTTATTCAAATTACATATCACATATTTTTGTACAAATAATTGAAGATACTTTTGTTTTGAATGATTTTATCAGTTTTACCCAATTGCTTATCATATATTTGAAAGAAATGTACCACTTGATTTAAAGGGAAGTAAAGTCTTCCGAGAAAAAAGACACACGCTTCTTGATTTATGTCAGGAAGTTGTCGTCCAGACCAGCTGTAGGTTAATGAAAAATCTAGAAAAGTCATCTCGAAAATCAGCTGGAAATCCACGGACCTCAGCATCAAATAGGGTCGCCATGTGGTCAGACTTATCCTAACCATGAGAGGATCTGTCTCGTAAAATGGGGAGGGCGCCGTGCAAATTAGCTTGATAAGACTAATGAATCAGACCCCCAGAAAGGATAATCTTCTTAAAGATTAAAAATCAGCATTTAAGCCTGATATTACTCAATCCTAGAGATTGACCTTAAAGATTGAGAATCAAAAACTCATGGAATTCGATGATATCTAAACTCGAGCTTGAACGAGAAAATATTTTGATCAAAATTACAAACCGATTTGTTTTCTATAAACCCATTTTCAATGCGCTCATTACCATTGAACGTAAAATCCTAAGAATTAATTCACCGGAATTCATTAGGTCACCTGAACCAAATCGGTTGTCAACCGTAAGAACGGTAGTTGCATAGCATGGTTGAAGACAGGACCTTGTGCCAGACTGAAAAATTATAGGGTGATCTTTACTATTGCTCCTACAAAGGATAGTAATTGCATCTGACACGATATAGACCATAATCAAAAGTATGTCACGGGACATTGCCTTAATAGTTGCTTGTTCAACGCTTTCCTTTACAACCAGACGGTAGTTTACCAAAAGGTAATATACGGAGCAAGTATACTGGACGTGTTGCTTTCCTAATACAAGGTTAGCAAGTGGGTGACACAAAACCATAAGTTTTGAGCTAAAATTTTCAAATCTGAAACCCCCAAAACCCATAAAAACATTTCGCAAACACCGGTGAAAGGGTTATTCAAGTATGTTTTTATTCAAAGTTCTATATTGCTTGAGGACAAGCAATGCTCAAGTGTGGAAATATTTGATAATACTAAAAACGAACATATATTTCATAGCATTATCCCTCAAGAAAGACAAGCTTTTGGTTGCAATTGTTCTATTTACAAGTGATATTCGTTTAAATAATAAAAGGTGAAGACAAAAGGCAGATTTGACGAATTGAAGACGCAAATGACCAAAACGCAAAAAAGTACAAAGTACAATCAAAGAGGTTCAAATTATTGATGAGAAACGCCTAAAAATGACAAGAGTACAAGCCGTGAAACGTAAAGTACAAGATATTAAATCGTACGAAAAGGCGTTCGAAAATCCGGAACCGAGACATGAACCAACTTTCAATGCACGACGCAACGGACCTAAAATTACAAGTCAACTATGCACATAAATATAATATAATATATAATTAATTATGTAAATTATATATATATATTATATTTATATATTATAAAAATAAACGTCGGCAGCCTAGGATCCAATTTGTGTGAGCTGGAATGCGAACCTCCGCACTCGCGGAGCTGTGAAGCACAAAAGCTCCGCACTCGCGGAGCTGTACAGTTCAAAGTGGGCCTATAAAAGCTCGCGAATTCTGCTCGATGAACCATCCCTTTTTCTTTCTTTCTATCTACGTAAAATATATATATTTATATTTATAATTTTAATTTTAATTTAAGTTAATAATAATAAGGTTATAGTGGCAAATGTTTTAAGTTTGTAAGTCGAAACTATGTCCGTGTAACGCTACGCTATTAATAATCATTGTAAGCTATGTTCTTCCTTTTTAATTTAATGTCTCGTAACTAAGTTATTATTATGCTTATTTAAATCGAAGTAATCGTGATGTTGGGCTAAATATTAAGATGGGGTTATTGGATTTTGTACCATAATTCGGGTTTGGACAAAAGACCGACACTTGTGGACATTGGACTATGACTATTAATAGATGGGGGTATTGTCTAATTGAGCGACAACTCATTGGAATCTATTGAACCTATCTTCAAATTAGTTAATCTAATAATTATTAAAATGATTACGAATGTCATATTTAGTGACGTTTATACGACATCCTTTACAATCATTTAATTAATTATTTGGGTTGGGTAATTGATTATTCAAACTAATCAATTGGATAAATTAATATTCATATCTCATTAAAACAGGAGTGGATTACATACAACGATAATTGGTGTAATTGTTAACAAAGTATTAAAACCTTGGATTGCACGCAGTCGATAACCTGGTGTATTCATTAAACTAAGTATTAAAACCTTGTTACAGTTCGAATCCCCAATTAGTTGGAATATTTGACTTCGGGTATAAGATTAATTTGACGAGGACACTCGCACTTTATATTTATGACCGATGGACCGTTATGGACAAAAACCGTATGGACATATTGAAAAACCAGGACAAAGGACAATTAACCCATGATAATAAATTAAAATCAACACGTCGAACATCATGATTATGGAAGTTTAAATAAGCATAATACTTTTATTTCATATTTCATCGTACTTTTATTTACCGTCATTTTATTACTCGCAATTTTAAATATCGCATTTTATTTATCGTTATTTATTTTACGCACTTTAATTATTGTCATTTATCTTTACACCTAAAAATATAAAATCGACAAACCGGTCATTAAACGGTAAAACCCCATTTTTATAATAATAATAATACTACCTATATATAATTATATATATTTATATAAATATAGTACATTTTCAATTAGCTCCCCGTGGAACGAACCGCACTTACTAAAAACTACACTACTCTACGATTAGGTACACTACCTATAAGTGTTGTAGCAAGGTTTAGGTATATCCATTCTTTAAATAAATAAATAACTTGTGTAAAATTGTATCGTATTTAATATTATTTCTTAGTAAAATAATAACTATTACGTTCCCCCTCGCTATAACATCAAATATTTATGAAAATATCTTCAGAACTATCTAGGATATTTATAATGAAAGATACGATGATATCTTTGAATTTCTAATATCAATGGATGATGAAGAAGATTTATCCGTAAAGGTTTAGAGTCAGTGACAAGGTATTCGTTAATGACTTCAACAGATACTGAATCATTTGGATTCTTTAAAGGCAGGTTTTGTATTTGTGATTTGTCAGAAAGATTTAAACCAAGGAGCAACGAGTTTACTGATACGTCTGTGGTTATAAAGGTGGAATATAAAAGTTTTTCCCCGATAATAATAAAAAGGGCAATCGTGTTTGTCAAGGTTATAATAAGACCAATCTGGATGGAAAGTCGAAGTTGGCTTGTTGAAGCTGTGACAAAATTTGCTATTTTGAAAAGGAATTGCATTGTTATTTTCGAAAATAACAATGCCAAATGAGCTAGCACAGATCGTGTTAAACGTTTACTTAGGTTCCAAGAAATTTTCAGGTGCATAACTATATGCATCAATCTTTTCTTCTGTAGATGAAATGCAGTTAATTCATCCTCTCGATTGAGGTGTTTTCAAGAATTATGAAAGGTTTGAACGCAGATTGGAATCGTCAAGATACAAATGAGGTTTAAGATGAAATCAAGTGGCAAACTTGAAGAAATGTTTAGTTTCATATGTTATAATCAATATTTTAATTCATTTTAATTGTCCATTGTTGGTAGTCCACAGTTAATAGTCCTCAGTTAGTAATTCAATAATTCATATATAATATTCGAATTAATTAATACGTATCGTGACCCATTGTATACATGTCTCAGACTCGATCACAAGTCAAAGTATATATATTATTGTAGAATCAACCTCAACCCTGTATAGGTAACTCGTGCATTACTGCATATAGAGTGTCTATGGTTATTCCAAATAATATATATAGATGCGTCGATATGATATGTCAAAACCTTGTATACGTGTCCCGATATTTAAAGTGCGTAAAATAAATAACAGTAATTAAATGACGATAAATAAAATTGCGAGAATTAAAATTACGATAAATAAAGTGCGATAATTAAATTGCGATAATTAAATTGCGATAATTAAAATGTAATAGGGAATTAACAGTTAGCTAGGAATAGTTAGATAGGATTTTGTTAGCGTGGTTTCTTAACAGAGTTTCTTATAGTTAATTTGTTTATTTCTAACAAATTTTATTTTGTTCAATGTTTTCTTCATTATGCCACTTGTTAGATTCTGATAAGTCAAAATCCAAATATGAAATTGAATGAAAATGGTTATTCTGCGGTGAACGGATACGTATATCTGTGGCTGTAAGTAGGATAGTAAATGGCTGTTGAATCAGATGAGAAGAATGTACAGTGTAAATTATTAATGTGAAATCTAAATATTCCTCGGGTATTACCTACCCGTTAAAATATTTTCACCATAATCCGTTTGTACAAAAGAATTTTTAATTACAATCTTTATGAAAACATATATACATATATATTTTCTTCAGATGTAATCATGGATTTAATGAGTTAACATGATATTAATCTCATTTGATTTACCGTTAGAATAAGAATATATAATCTCTAAAACATTAGAGATTACATAATCTCCATGTCGAACGAAGATAAATAATGTAGAACGATATGTAGAATGATGATTATACTCGAGGTACAGAATAGGATGTTGAGGCATGTGATGTTGAAACTTGGGTTGTTGGTGGTACTGGTGTTGATGTTGGTACTGTTGGTGCCAGTGATGTTGCTGAAGCTGATAAATTTTGCACCATATTCTCCAAATTGATTACTCGAGCGCGAAGTTCATTGACTTCTTCGATTACACCGGAATGATTGTCGGTCAGAACGAGCGGATGAATAAGGTTTAGAATTTTAGTTAGTATATAATCATGACGAGATACTCTGGAAATAAAAGAGAAAATGGTATTACGAACAGGTTCGCCGATAAGTGCTTCAGGCTCTTTGCCAATAGGTAAATGTGGTGGATGGAAAGGATCACCTTCTTCTTATCTCCAATGATCAAGTAGACTACGAACCCTTCCTAATTCATCCAAAACTGGAGATGACTAATTGGTTGATCCATTTCATTTACACTGCTTTCGGAGCTCAGGTGAATATCCATATCGGAATAGCTGTCGGAATACCTATCGGAATAACTATCGGAATCCGAGGGACTCGAACTGGTTGAGGGATTCATCTCGTACGATTAGATGAAGGATTTTCGATAAGAAATAGATTATAGTATGTAGATTAGTACCCTGCAATACATAATTTGCATATGCATATATAATACTAAAATCCCATAAGTTACGGAGGAATCTACGAAAGCAGTCAGGCAAAGGTAACAATAACAGATACGCTAAGATGTGAATTTATCTATACACTGTCTATGCAATAGAGGTAGTAAGACGTGTCTAGACTTTAAGGATGATAAGCAAATAATTTTCGACATGAAATGATAAGCAAAACTTTTGACATGCAGACACGGTCGAAGTCCAGACCCACTATTGCATCTAAACAACTATCAGTTAGACACACTAATGCAAGACCTGGTTCACTAAGACCACCGCTCTGATACCAACTGAAAGAACCCGTTCATACCAATTATAAACGATTCGCAATAGTTGATTTCATTGCGAAGTACTTGACCTCTATATGATACATTTTACAAACATTGCATTCGTTTTTAAAAGACAAACTTCCATTACATCGAAAGTTAAAAGATATGCATATCCTTTCAAAATATATCCAAACTATGAATGACTTAATATTAATCTTGATGAATTCAACGACTCGAATGCAATGTCTTTTGAAATATGTCATGAATGACTCCAAGTAATATCTCTAAAATGAGCAAATGCATAGCGGAAGATTTTTTAATACCTGAGAATAAACATGCTTTAAAGTGTCAACTAAAAGGTTGGTGAGTTTATTAGTTTATTATAAACAATCATTTTCAATAATATAATAGACCACAAGATACTCATTTTTAGAAAACAATCTGTACAGGTCTACTCCTGCTGTAAAATCATTCATATGAAGAACACCGGAACCTTTTAAACAACTCATCAACGGTAGCTAATGCGTGCGTGCAATGCAAAATCATCTCACCGTGGAAGTTAATACAATATAATTTTTACAACGGGAGCTAATGTGTGCGTGCAATGAAAAATTATCTCTCCGAGGGTAGCTAAAATGGGAGCTAATGCGTACGTGCAATGACAAAATCATCTCTCTGTTACTAACTACAAAGTTGAATACAATACAATACAATACATCGGGAGCTAATGCGTGCGTGCAATGCAAAATCATCTCGTCGATGGTAGCTAAAATGGGAGCTAATGCGTGCGTGCAATGACAAAATCATCTCACCGTTACTAACTACTAAATCGAACCATTTCGGGAGCTAATGCGTGCGTGCAATGACAAAATCATCTCGCCGATGGTCGATAATACAATCTTTATAGAAACCGAACCTCTGAATCCAAATAAGTCTATCATAGAATGTAGTTTTTGAATATTTGTGTCTATTTTGTCAAACGTTTATAAAAGCAGTTCATGTATTCTCAGTTCAAAAATATATCTCAAAGCATTTAGTAAAACATTTATAAAAACAGCGCATGTATTCTCAGTCCCAAAAATGTAAAGAGTAAAAGGGAGTAAATGAAACTCACAATACAATATTTTGTAGTAAAAATATTCATACGACGATACTGAACAATGTAGGGTGGCCTTGGATTCACGAGCCTATATCATTTTTATATTTATTAATATACATAGTTGTAATCGAACAATATATATATAAATTTATTAGTTGTATACTTTTTATATTAATAATATATATGTTTTACATATTCATTTTGTTATATAAAATATTAATTTTCGTTATATTATATGTATTAAATATATTTTTAACATATATATATATATATATCATTTGTATGTTAATAATAGTATTTATAATAAAACCAAAATAATATTAATAGTGGTAAAAAATGATAGTAGTTATAATACTTAATATTACTAATGAGATAATAATATTAATAATTCTATTAATGATAATAATAATGGTATAAATAATTATAATTGTAAAATATTAATTTTTCTATTAATAATAGTTATGTTACCGATTTTAGCAATTTACATAATAATAATAATACCTGTGATAATACAAATAATAATACTTATGTTAATATTAACAATTCTATTATTTATAAAAAGATGCTAATACTAATATTAACGAAAATAATAATAATTTGTATTATTTTCATAATGATAATAATCATAACCATAATCTTAATGATGATATTAATACTAAAATGATAAGATTACTAAAAATGATTTATATTAATACTTTTAATAATATTAAATGATAAAGATTATAATACTTGTACCTATAGTAATAATAATAATTATTATAACACTAATAATAACAATAATGATAATATTACTAATTAGTTTAATGATAATGATAATTATATCAATAATAATAATAATTATTATAATTTGATACCAAGTACTAATATTAATAATAGTCTTATCATAAATTTTTACATAATAATAACAGCAATTAATAATAACAACAATAATAATAATAATAATAATAATAATAATAATAATAATAATAATAATAATAATAATAATAATAATAATAATAATAATTATAATAATAATAATAATAATAATAATAATAATAATAATAATAATAATAATAATAATAATAATAATAATAATAATAATAATAATAATAATAATAGTAGTAGTAGTAGTAGTAGTAGTAGAAATAATAACTACCTCATAAAGCTCATCCCAAAAAAATTGGCAGATACAAGAATCGAACCAGGATCACTCTCATACCAATCACCACTCAATACCACTAAACTGTTTCTATTTTTTTATTATTATTATTACCATTGAATTATAATTAAACTATTTCCATCAGTATGTTATTTCATCTCCTTCATACCCAAAATCAAATCGACCCAAAATCAAATCCTAATTTACATTAACGTTCATTCTAACTTTGCAACTTATTTATAACTAACTTGTCATTGGATTTTATTTACAGAAAACGAACTGAATAAAAAAATAACTGAACAGCCTGCTATTCGATAAAAAAAAATATATGAACTCAAAAATAGATTTCGATTTTTGGAACGTTTTAGCCAAAGATCATAACACCAAATATGTTTTAAATCATCTCTAGTATGTATAAAAATTATCAATTTAACTCAAATTGCAACAGAAACTTCGAATTTAGCTGAAGAACAAATGTTGACTTTTTGAAGTTAGAACTTTGACTCTAAAATTTGGAATCGATAGGAAAAATTGGAGGTTAAAACTTTTCATACAGTATATATTGAGTAATCCTAACACTTCTGCAATTCTAGTTTTTGAAATTGGTTTTGAATTCAAGCTTTAAGGAAAAAAGTACATGTACAGAGCTGTATCTGTTCTTCCTTCTCTTTTTTTAATTCGATTAAATTTAAGGCTGTAATGGACTTTGTGTGATTGATAGGAGTAATAGTAGGTTGAATGATATCCTTTAACACTGAATGTAATCACGCTTTATAGAAATTAAAGGTCGACATGTAAATATTCGATTAGTACAGAAATATATAAAAAAAAATAAAAGAAGAATCGCTGATTAACAGAAGTTTGGATTATCCTTGTGATTATATTCGATTTGTAATCCAGATTATCGACAAACACAAGAATCGACTATAGTTTCTGATTAAGATGTGCAACCGAATACGTATTCATTTTATTATTTTATAAATCCGTATATATATTTTTTATATATATCTATACCCGTTTATATATAAATCTGTATTTTATATGTATACACCGTATTATATATTTATATATCAGTATATATGTATTTATATATATATATATATATATATATATATTTATATATATATATATATATATATATATATATATATATATATATATATATATATATGTGTGTGTGTGTGTGTGTGTGTGTGTGTGTGTGTAACTGAATTTTGTATATGTGTGTGTTTATTTTATAGTCAATAAATATTAATACAAATTCTATTATCATTAATAATAATACTAATAGTAATTGTATTTATAATATTTAAAAGATTTATAGATAATAATAAAAATGATAATAATAATAATATCTAATAATACTAATATTAATAATTAAAATAATAATTTTACTACTAGTTTTAATGATATTAACAATAATAATAATATTATTAATAATATAATAATATAACAAATTAATTGTATCAAATTACACACACACACACACACACACACACACACACATATATATATATATATATATATATATATATATATATATATATATATATATATATATATATTATTAATACTGATATTAATAATATTTATGAGAGTAATAATATTAATATAACAATTATGTTTTAACTTGGATCATATATTAATTATATAATATTTAATAATCATATAATAATTTATTATTTATATATTTTATATATTTTACAATATACATATAATAATAATTATTTATAGAAATCATATATATATATATATATATATATATATATATATATATATATATATATATATATATATATATTATATATCTATTTACAAATAAATGTTCGTGAATCGTTGGAAATGGCCAAAAGTTAATTGAATGTATGACAATAGTTTAAACTTTTTGAGACTCAACATAACAGGCTTTGCTTATCGTGTCGAAATCAGATGAAGTTTAAGTTTAAATTTGATTGGAAATTTCCAGGTCGTCACAGCGTAGTCAGTGGCCACGGCTCTGTATGTGATCCTCTAACTGCTGACCAATTTTCAGAACCTAACTCGTCTTCGTTTGACCGTGGCGACGGTTTAAGGGAGAGTAGGTCAGAATTTTTAGCACGTCGTTACAAAGGCGTAGTGATTTTCGGAAGGCTATAAATCCTAAACCGTATATCGGATTAAGACGAGTCTTAAACGAAAAGTCATCTACTCGAACCGACTATCTGAAAATCAACTTTTCCAGAAGCCCAGGGGTCTGATCAGACCCTGAAAAACAGAAAACAAGTGCTCCGGTGGGATTTTTGGTGCTTGATGCTCATCACGGTTCTCATCCTTGATGCTTGTAGCTTCAAGTGTACAACTCATTGATGTATTAGCATCACTTTGACCAAGGTTTAACCATCAATACACAAGTCAAGACTAAGAAATAAAATACAACTCATGTGAGAGCTTGAGCAAGATGATGAACCAAAGTTACATCAATTTCTTAGTTTCAACACAAGTACAAGTTCCATTAAGCTATAAACTTTGATTCAAACTAAATAAGCAAGACCTTAAGTTATAGAACTTAGATCTTAGGTAAGTATTAAAGACCTGAGACTAAAAAGTCTAGATCTCATGTTCTTGGTGAAACCCTAGGTCATAACACTTAGACTTTCAACTTTTAGACAACCATAAGTTATGAAACTTAGATCTTGTAAAGTAAAGTGAACATAATCTAATGAACTTTTGTTTAAACAAAGTAGAAGATCATAAGTTACACAACTTAGATCAAACACAAAAATGAAACTCTAAGTTAGAGAGCTTGGATTCCTAACAACACTTATGAGATCTCAAGCTAGTAAGCTTGTATCTTTTGTTTCATGAAAACACAAGTCACAAATCTAAACTATAACAAACTAAAGAAGATCATAAGTTAACAAACTTTGATCTTAACAAACTTTTTGTAGAAATCTCAAGCTAGTAAGCTTGTATTTCAAACTTTCTTGAAGATCCATAAAGTAAAGTGTTGGATCTACAAGTTACATGAAGATCATAAACATAGGTTTTGATCTTTAAACATAAATAAAGAGATCTTAAGTTTATAACTTAGATCTAACAAGATTATGAAGATCAAAGCTAAAAAGCTTGAATCCTTCATGTTCTTGAAGACTTTTCAAAACAAAGTTTAAATCTTACAAGAGTTATGAAGATTCAAGTTACAAAACATGAATCTTTGATTATGATGATGATGAATCACGAAAATGAAGAAGAAAAAGAAGAAAAGAAAATCAAGAACACTTACAAGTTCTTCAAGTTTTAGAGAGAAGTTAGTGTGAGAAGCAACTAGAGAGAAAACTAGAGAGAATTTGTGTGTGTTTGTGAAAAATGAAGTAGTGAATGGAGAGATCTAGTATTTATAGGCAAAAAAAAAACACAAAACAAGATAATAAATGGTGGCGGTGGTTAGGGGGGACCATGGTGGACGGTTTTGGGCATTGGGGGGGGGGGGGGACCATTTTGGCCTCATGTGGTGGTGGCATGGTGTGGTCCATGGTGGTGGTACAAAGTAGTGTTGGTTTGTTGGGTGGTTTGAGACAAAAATGCAAGCATTAGTACATGAGCATGCAAGTTACTTGTCTCATTATTTCATGGGCTAATTATTAATTACATGAGCTAATTAATCCAATAATTAGTACACTAAGTTGAGTAGGTTGGGGCATGGAAGTTCACTAAGGTAAAAGTCCATTAAGGTAACTAGTGAGCATTAGTAAACACTAAGCGTAATTAAATAAACCATCAAGCCAAGTAATTGTTATTAATAAATAAAAATTATGTTTACGTAGTCATAATATTCCAATTATGACAAAATTTTAACGTATACCAAGTACGTAGCTCGTTTTAAACGGCAAGTGACGCTAACGGTCATAAATGCATTCGGGGATCAAGTTAAGTGATTAAGAACTTAATAACACGCTGTAAGGTATTAACGAAAGTAATTATCATGAAATAAGATCCCAGAGCATAAACTAGCTCAGTACGCACAAATACGCAGTTTCGTGAAAGTATAGAGCACAAAAATATAAGTCGAAAAAGTCGGGTCGTTACATTACCCACATGTTAAATAAAATTTCGTCCCAAAATTTTGAGGAGTGACTAACAACGGTACCGAATAAGAAGAAGAAGGAGCGTATTAAAATTCCGAGTAACTCGTGGGCTCAAAAGTGAGTTATTTACCTTGAGAGGTACTTGGGCGTATGAAAGTAAGAATTAAGTCTCTTGTCCTAAGAGATCAACAAATTGATTTCGTTTCTTTCTATCATGAATATGTCATCCGAATATATATACCCACAAAAGGAAAGATGATGTTTTTAGCCTTACAGGCATCTTCAGAAAGCTGGATGCATGAAATACATTATGAATGTTACCCAACTCATCTTAAAACATTGAGCGCTCATGTCGCGATACAAAGATGACAGATGCGATTTGATGTCTGGATAGTGTTAGCCACGGATTTTACTAACCCTTTAATTTCGGAAGGAGGCCATAGGCATAAAGAACCCGATATTTAAGAACGTTTCATTTGAATAAATGAGTTGAATTATTAGCTGGAAGTGACTAATCGGACTTATATGCAATGTAAGCTAAAATTATTTATAGTGTCTTCGGGATGGTCTGAACGAACAATGAAGGATATCACCCAGTTTAAAATACTGTATGTGAACTTATCCTTGGATGAAATGAAAGCACAGTTCCATAATGTAACTATTACCATTCGGTTACGTGCTGAAGTTAGGGTTAACATCGACTAGAACAACATATAGTTGCATCCAACGAAGGAATAAATATATAGAGTAACCACCCCAGTGTCATAGATGTTTTAAGCAGTCCCTTCTAAGATGATAACAAGATTCATAGATTCTTGAAGTAATTTACATTACATTTCTGAAAGAAAATCGCATGAAAGGTGTGATCTTTGAACGAGAGTGAACTCTTCGTACAACGAACAAGTTGATCTGAATATATCCTTATACTTAAGGGGATGCGCGGATGAGAAGATACGTGAACCCTTGGTCATAAAGAATGGTTTACTCCAAGTGAAAAGGATCTCAAAAACGATTTCTGGTACCTCAGCATACTGATTCATAGAGATGATGTTTACGAGGGTGTTGCAATTAGCCGTGAAATATTGAGAGTATAACCCACCTAGTGCCTTTCCTACAATGGGGTGGCCACTGAATGTACTCCGGAGAACTGATTTATCGACCCGCGTTTTTGCCATGTCTAACCTTAAGAGGAACATTTTATGAGCGTAAAGACTTCCTAACAAATTTTATAAAACTGCCATTCAAAGTGGCTCAAGAGTTTTTAACAAAGATCTTAATAGTAAGCTTCATCCCTAACAGAGGGCGAGAAGAAGTGTGATCCATATATGGTGTAGTCTAATAAGAAAACCCTTAATAAAATCAACCAAGGAAGTTTTGAAAAACCTTTAAACGTTTGATGTGACAACATAAACAGAACGAAGTTCCTAGTAAATTTAGAAGTATGTACAACATGTACCATTTTGCACAAAACTATTTGACTTAAGTTAAACAACTCAATAAAGGAGCGATTTTTAAATAATTTGAAGGTATAACTTAGTATATACTAATCAATATAAGTAAGGGTAAATTTATTAACTTAATTACATACATACATACATATATGATTTTATAAATCGCATAAGTGACAGAAATTTTTTTTTTTACTTTCAGAGGTTACGAGTTGAAAAAGATTGAGTGAAAAATCTTTGAATCATCAGGTGACATGTTACTAGCTAATGAAAACTAATGAATTAAATGTAGTTTTGATAATTATCAGGACACAAGTCTTTGGGCCAAAAATGTTCACGTGCGAAGCCGTTGCTAAAAAGTGAGGTATAAAGGATAGAGCATAAGGATGAGAAGTTAATCACTTCTTGACTTTGCAAAATCCCAAACAGGTTATGACTAATATTAAAGTCGGAATACTGATGATGCTAATATCACTAAATGAGAATCTCTTGAAATAAGTCAGGCCTTAGAGTTACGTAAGAGATAGCATCGTTCCAACAGGTGTGGCGAATAAGATCCCTGGGGTAACGAAATAATTTTAAATGGTTTAAGTGTTAGTGGATGCCCAAAGGCTCTGAATGACGTGGCAGTAAGTGCCTTCAACACATACACATGAATCTCTCGATTTCGACGGTTATAAAGTCTTCATGATGACTTGGATACGAATAACACGAAAAATTTTATACAGCAAGCAACGAAAATTTTATCGAAATCGTTTAAGGTGACAATGTAAGAAAAGAAATGAAGTTCTTAGTAAATATAGACTATTTTAAGTAAAATATCTTTTGATTAAAAGAATTGATTTGTAAAAATGAAAGTAAAATTTCACATGTACTAGTCAAAAATAAGTAATTATCTACCTTATTATACATAACATATACGGTTTCTAAAATTTGTACGAATGGCAATAAAATAAATTTATTTTTATAAAACTTTGAGAGGATCACACAGTAAAATAGTGTGAGTAAAATTTTGGCAAACAAAATTTTTCATATTTTGGAGTTCACAAGTTGGAAAAAGATTGATGAGGATTGAGTATAAGATTTTTGAAAATTTCAGGTGATATTTGAGGAAATAAAAACTATTGAATTTAAATGTGATTGATGACTATTAGTAGGGCATAAGTTCTTTGACCAAAAATGCTTAAGTGTGAAGTTGTTGCTTATAAGTGAGATACGAATGGGAGAGTATGAGAATGGGAATTAACTACCCATTGATTTTGGAAATTTTGAACTGGTATGACTACAGTGGAAGTAAGAAGGATGATGGTGTGATTATCATCGAATAAGGAATCTCTCAGAATAAGTTAGGATCTAGAGTTGTGTAAGAATGAGTATTAAATAAGATTCTTGGGTAGTCCTTAATATAGAATCTGAATCGCTGAAGTGACGGGATACAATTTCCTTTATGTATCGTTGTACAAGTTTGTCCATTGTATCAGTTTCTCTCATGGCTAGAAAGTGAGCAGATTTGGTGAGGCGGTCAATGATAACCCAGATAGTGTCATAACCGCCTACCGTTTTCGGTAGTTTCGTGATAAAATCCATTGTTATTCCTTCCCATTTCCATTGTGGGATTTCGGGCTACTCCTATCCTCGTAAACTATTAATGGCTCACCATTTTTGCGAGGTATACGAATAATATTCCTACTATAAATAACTTTCACTTTCATCCTTGAAAGCCATTCCATTCCAACTATTACATCAAAGCTTCCTAACTTGATGAGTATTAGGTAAATCCTAAATTCCATTCCAAATTTTACATCAAGCTTCCTATCTTGATGAGTGTTAGGTTAATCTTAAGGTTCATTCCAACCAAATCTTATTATACTGTCATGAAAAGTTCTATCAATCTTCTCAGATAACATCTGCTTGTGCGTAGGTGACTAATCCTTTCCACTACTACTTTAAAACTTCCAAGTTTTGTTAACATGAGGTCATCTCCAAATGACCCACCTGTTAATTTTAAGGTACTACCTCAAATTATTCCTCTATCTCTCTCAGCTTACCATTAGCTTGTCCTATAGAATATTTAACCCTCATGATTGTTAATGGCTTATTAGTCATAACACTAAGATTCTTAGATATAAGGTTTCTATTGCTCTAGTATTAAACAACTTCGAGACAATAAAATGTTGTAACGAATCGTCCCTTAACTATAATCAGGATCCATGCGAGTCTCCATAACAATTGCCCTACCGCAAGTAAGTCCAAAGTTTTTCCTATTTGAGAACTTTTTCCTTAAGTGTCCAGGGTGTCTATATCTATAACAGATTTTTGGGTTATCAATTCTGCAGTCAAGGCCCTTCTTTTACAGTACCTGGGCTAAGTGGTTATTCTTTCCCTACCTCTAACAGACCATAATGCGTATACTCAAGTGGTTCCTACCAAATTTTCTTTGAATCAACTTCATATTCCTTATATAGTAGCATTGGGACTTCTGCATGATTTACTTCAATATAATCACTCCATATGGTCAATGTAACGTGATCACTTCAAGTTCTACTCAATTTCATCTAACGGTGCTTTATCTATACTATCTTAAAACAAAATCTACATAATTAATCTCATAGTTTCTTGGTGTGGGTGCGTAGGTTTCGTAGATCATGCATCAATGCCAAAATGTCCCAAAATCTTCTTCAAAATGTTCGGGTTCAGGTAATGTCGTTAGGTTCCTTTCTAGAAATTCAATCTGGGTTTCGTGTCGAGTTGTATGTGTAGCAAGTAGTAATACCATATGTCTTGAGGCGACTCCCAAGTTTTTGGGTATGATTGAGCATCAGTGGAAGATACTATGAGCTTATGAAAGGTGATGCCTTCCCTACTTCTCCAATTCCTAAGAGTGTTAGGGACCTAAGTCTAGAAGTGTCGTTAGGTCATTGAGTAGTGGTGAAGAATGAAAGAGATAAGTGACGGTCATGAAAGCGTACTGGACACGGGTCAACTTGCGGAAACTGAACAACCTTCTAATGTTCATACGTTGTACGCAGCTAATTAGGGTGAGCTCGGGGGGTGGGGCGAGGTGCGGTTACTCCGACAAGTCCTCACATATCTCCTCCTACGAGGATCAACTTTAGCGGGTGTGGAATCCGAGGGGTACTCTTTCTAGATTGCGTGAAGTAATGCTTCGATCTATGAAATGGTGGAACGGTAGTAACAGGTGGATTACAATAATAGTCCTTAGGGTTAGACAAGTGGCAAGAGGGTTCAGAAAAACATCTGAACTAGGAAAGATAAATTCTCCAAGTCAGTACAGCGAATAGCAGACATGTAGCAATAACGTAATCAGGCTTAGTAACTACGGTAGCTTAAATCGTCTACAGCAGTACATAGCATGGAAATAATAACGGTATTAAGCAGAAGTATCATGCAAAAAGCAGATAGTAGCATGCAGTAGCGAGAATAAGCAGTAGCATACAGCAAGTTCACATAGTAGTAAAGTAGTAAGCAGTAGCATGCAGTAGGTTCCGCAGAAACAAGTAAATGAGCAAGTTGTAGATTAGTCATATTAGTGAATCCTACTCGACTCAGTCAAGACACACTAATGCAACGTAATTCCCTACAACCAATGCTCTGATACCAAATGTGACGCCCCGTACAATATCAACGTGTACGGATCATCAACAACAGGATCAGTACAAGGTCACAACACTATATGCTGTTTGAAAACAAGTTTTGCATTCATGAAAAGATAACTTCAATTGTTTTACAAAAGCCAACGTCTTTACCAACATCATATGTTTTACAAAAGATAACGTGCTTCTACGAATAGAAAGCATTAACATAAGTATGTGACACAAAGGTCATTCCAAAACCATTGTTCAAATGTAGCATAAGTTGTGAATGTAAAGTAAAAATTCCATGATTGAGACATCTCTAGATAATGCAGTGGAAACAACAACGTCTAAGCACCTGAGAAATACATGCTTAAAAAGTCAACAAGAATATTCGATTTCGATAATTCAACCATATAATGTAGTTTCGATTACTTGTGTCTATTTCGTAAAACATTTATAAAAATTGCGCATGTATTCTCAGCCCAAAAATATAAAGGGTAAAAAGACAAATGAAACTCACAGTACTGTATTTTGTAGTAAAAATACATATGTCGACATTTGAACAATGCAGGGTTGGCCTCGGATTCACGAACCTATATCATTTGTATGGATTTATATTAAAACATATAATCATAACTGAACAAATTTACTTATGATACCTTTAGTTTATATATTATGTATGTTTAATTTATGTATATGTTTATAATAGATAATATTTATATAGTTTATTAATATCTATATTTATATACCTACTTGTCTAATGTTATATCTAAAATCGATAGTTTATTATTTATATGAATTTAAATAATAATAAGTTTGATGGATATAATTATGTGAAATTTTAATAAAATTACAATATATATATAACAAGTATATTTTATGTACAAAATATTTATTTGTTTAAAATGAGAGTTTTGATAATAATAAGGTTTTACTAATAATACTAATAATAACTTTATTAATAAAAATACTACTAATGATATTGTTAATACTGATACTTATAATAATAATAATGATAGAAATTTTATTAATAAAGGTACTGTTGATAATCATATTACTTAACAATAGTTCTTAGTTTGATAATAATATTGGTAGTAACAGTAATAGTCATAGTTGTAACTAGGGTTGTCATAATAATAATAATAAGTGGTAACTAATACTTATATCCATGATAATAATAATGATAATACTTTTAATACTAAGTGATATTACCTAATAATAACTAAAATGATAATGATAACAATCAAAATACTAGTATTAATATAACAATAACAATAATTAATAATACTTCTAATATCAAATATAATTCTAATAACAGTTATGATGTGTATAATTATGATGATAATAATAATAATTATAATAATAGTAATAATGATATTAATATTAATTTTAGTAGTGATAATAATAATAATAACACCAATGATAGTAATAAAGATGATTATTCATAATAATAATAACAATAATACTCATAATAATAATAATAATAATAATAGTTAACATTAATAAGTAATAATAATATTGGTAAAATAAATAAACAAATGAAGACTACCTCTCCCAAAGGATGAAGTCCCAAAAAAATGCAAACAGCCCATGCCCGGGCTCGAACCCCCGACCTCTAGCATACCCGCATCAATCCTTAACCATTCAGGCTACTGCCTGTTTTCTGATTATTATTAGTACGCTAACAAATATAACTCGTTTTCTATTAAATCATCTTCTTCTTCAATTCGGTATAACCAGTGATCCATCCCAACCTCAATTTAAAGTTCGATTTATTTTTGAAATATAAAAACTACTTGTATCTGAAATTTACAGACACGAATTTAAGGAAAAAAAATTTAATCAGATTATAGGAACTGTGAACCGTCGCGAGAGAAAAGAAAAAAAAATAAAAATAAACTCAATACCTGAATTCGATTTTTATAATGTTATAGAAAAAGTTTCCAACACGAAATAGGCTGTAAATCCTTCATAGAAACTTTGTGGATCATTGATTTCAATAGAAAACTTAAAATGATTCTAAATTTCCCGATGAACAGATATGTTGACTTTCGACTTATAAAGTTTGACTCACAAAATTTGATCTCGATACAATGAGTCGAGCTTTGAAACTTTTCAGACATCTTAACCGAAAGATTTCTAACATAATTGTATTTAAGGATTTTATAATTCAATAGAAAATCGAGTTTTGGCTGAATATTGAAAGAACAGAGGTTAGCGAGACATATATAATAAAATTTAATCTGATTATAGCTGTTTTCAAACGAGTTGCATTTTCAAAGTATTGTATTGAGGCTGATAAATGATATTACCTCTATTGTAACTCGTTTGATAGTTTAATTGGTCAAACACCATTTCAATCATCAACGAAGGAAGAAATAAAAAAATAATAAAAAGGCGTACGAATGTTTCTAACAATTTGTTATCTAGTGCTTGTTTGGAATCAAATTGTAGTGGGTTTTGACAGCAACAAAATTTCTGATAGCATGACAATGACTGCAAATTGAATCCTTTTTCTAATCTGTGTTTAAGTACGTATATGGTGTATATATATTTATATTTATATACCTGTATATGTATAAGTATTCTGCACGTATTTTGTATATTGTTATATAACTGATCTGATGTATATCTGTATATATATCTGTATATAACATATTAACTTTGGTAATATTATTTAACAACCTAAATCTATTATAACTTTTAAGTATATCATTTATTTTTAATGAAGATAAGAATACTAATATTAACAATAATAATATTAATTTTATTAATATTGATAATAATATTTATGTATATCAATTTCATGTTTATTTTTAACATAATAATATTTATAATATTTACTAATAATAATGATAAGCATAATAATAAGAATTATAATCTTAAAGATAATAATAATAAGCAACAATTTATTTAAATCGTAACAAATTTGTAATTTCAATCTTTCTCATAAAATATTTATACTAAAAATCTTTATTATAATAACCTTAAAACTATTAACATTTACTAATCACAATTATAATTATAATAATAACATAATTCATACTAGTATTGATATTAGTATTATTAATAAAAATGAAGGTAATAAAAATATTATGATACTATATCCTTAATTTGTGATTATATCTAATATATTAATATTTCATATTATTTATAATATTAAATAATTACATAATATTTATTATTTTTATATATCTCAATATACATCTAATAATTTTGTATAAAAATTATACATATCTATACGTAGATTTATTTTTAATAGCAATTGTAACTTATATAACTCATCCTAAATATACTTTTAATAAGACTATAACTTATATAACTCATTTTCGGATCACCGTTTATTTTAAAATTATATAAGTTTGAATTAAACTTGCTTAATATCAATCGGGACATCAAACGAGTATTACAATCGTTAAATATTTATTTTCAACATACCTTATTTATATATATATAGATATATTTTAAATAATAAGTATTATAATACCCTATTTTTATTTTATTAATTTTTAATAACAATATCATATAATACTTCGATTTATATTTCGAATTATTATTTATATATACATACACACATATCTATTTACAATTAATTATTCGTGAATCGTCGAGAGCAGTCGAAGGTTAATTGAATATATGAACATTGTTCCAATGTTTTCTAGACTCAACATTACATACTTTGCTTATCGTATCGAAATCATATAAAGATTAAGTTTTAATTTGGTCGGAAATTCCCGGGTCATCACAGTACCTACCCGTTAAA
The DNA here is from genome assembly GCF_046630445.1 of Rutidosis leptorrhynchoides. NCBI lineage: Eukaryota > Viridiplantae > Streptophyta > Magnoliopsida > Asterales > Asteraceae > Rutidosis > Rutidosis leptorrhynchoides. The sequence goes on along the minus strand of NC_092339.1, from coordinate 270,629,930 downwards.
GAAATTTCGTCCCGAAATTTGAGTGAGGTCGTCATGGCTTAACAATAAATATGTTTTCCTGACGAATATGAGCTGATAAATAGAGTTTTATCATTATTGAATAATACAGATAAAATATTTCGATTATTCGAAGAGCACGAATGAAGCTATCACCAAAGAGTGAAATAGGAAAGTAAAGATTCATCCTAACTTTTGATAGAGTCAGGGTTGAATTCCTAAATTCAAGGGATTTAAAGGAAATCTTCGAAATCTACAAGATTTGATTCTTCGGCGAGTAAGGAAATTAAGATATCTATAATTAAATACGGTGATCTACCTCGATTACTCTATCTGATATTTTCTTTATAAATTTACCTTTTCCGTTCCATTTATTTTCACCACTTCTATACTCAATTCCCAAATTCAAAAGATCTATGAAAATACTTAATCCAGTTCTGATCCTTGTCCTTATCCTGATTATCGCAACCATCATTCTCCTTTTCCAACTTCCACTGGAGGAATCCGTTTATTTCTACTATGCTTTAGGGAATATTGTATTTATAATCCTCCCGTGTCTTTATATTGCTATACACACTAATATCCACGGTTTGTAATTTCGGTGTGGTTGTTGGGCTTTATATTTTCTCTTATATTTTGGAGCTCTTTGCCTTTTTATTATCTTCCCGGCTTCTAGTAAAGCGAGTAACGGTCCAGAATTCGTAAGTATGGAATTTCGAATAAACATCGTGTTCTAAATAAGAACTAATGTATCAGCACGATTTGATTTATCAAATTACCAGAATCACTGAGAATAGAACTATCAAGAAAATACTTTCTTGATATGTTCAGAAGTTAAGCATAATGAAAGAGTTATGTAACATGGCACGTGACGACGTTAGGATCTGTGAGTCATCACGTCCCATTAGAAACTCAGCATGACTTACTGTAATATAATCACGTTGATCAAGTGTCATTATATTATACTAACTCATGCATCAATTCCCAACATTACTTCAATAACATTCATATTTTAAGCTCGAAAGTTTACAGAATATAGAACTAACAGTTTCTATATGATGTAATACTGATAGCACGAAGAGATTAATGATTTCAGATAAGAATAGTTATAAAAATATCTCCAGAAATATGGAGGATATTTATAATGAAAGATACGATAATATCTCGGAATATCTAAGATCAGAGGATGATAGAAACTATTGTCTGCAAGGGTTTAGAGTAAGGAGCAAGATATTCACTAAAGACTTTAGCAGACATTGAATCATTTGGATTCTTTGAAGTCAAACTTATTCTTTGTGATTTGTCCACGGATTTCTTCATAGTTTCGCATAATCTGCTTTTCGGTACTAGATTTTCTATTGAATGTTTCAAATATAATGATACACAGGAAGCACGAAGAGGTATATAATTTTGGACGAGAATATTTACGAAAATATCCTCAGAAATATCGAAGATATTGATGATGATATTTTGGAATTTCTAAGTTCGATGGTTGATAGATAAAGATTTTCCGTAAAATTTTAACATGACTTCGAAGCAAGATATTCTCAAAAGATTTCAACGGATCCGGAACTACCTGGATTCTTTGAATATAGGGTATGGTCCTTGCATTTATCCTTGGTCTCCTTCGTGGTTAGCTCAATCCGTTTTTTCAGTTCCAACTTTTCTGAGCTTTTCCAACATACTATTCTTTATCATTAAACTTCCGACGATTAAGGTCGTTTACGGTTGTCTACAGTTTCTGCTGCTTCATTCAGCTTTTTCAACATTCAGAGTATTGGTTTGTAGACTGGGTGCTGTTCAGAATTTCAGAATTGGAGATCGTAATCCTAGGAGATAATTGTTATATGTATACATATAACTATTGATGTATAAATGCTACGAGATTCGAAATATTGATTGCTGATTCTCGGTAATTGGTATGGCAATTATTGTTACAGGGTATAGATGAATACAAGATGGGGTTTCAATGAATATAATGATTTTCGGAAAATCAAAGATCAACGGAGTTGCTGGTACATCTTCTGATAATGTCGTGGAATATAAGTGATTCCTCGGTAACAATAAAAGAGTACACATATATATCAAGGTTTTAATAAGATTGTTTTGAACGAAAAGTCGAAGTTGACTTGCTGGAGCTGTGATAAAATTTGCTACTTTGAAAGGGATTACCAAGTTATTTTGGGTAATAATAATGCTAAAGGATCTAACACAGATACGGGTTAAACGTTTTACTCCGGTTCCGAGTGTTTTCAGGTGCATAACTATATGCGTCAATCTCTTCTTCCGTAGATGAAGTGCGGTTGGTTCATACTCTCGATTGAGGTGTTTCTAAGAATTATGAAAGGTTTGAATGCAGATTGTAATCGTCGAGATACAAATGAGGTTTAAGATGAAATCAAGTGGCAAACTTGAAGAATTGTTTAGTTTCATATGTTATATTTAATATTTTAATTCATTTTTAATTGTCCGATCTTGATAGTCCACAGTCGATAGTCCACAGTTAACAGTTCAATAATTCATATATAATTTAATTTATAATATTCGAATTAATTAATACGTGTCGTGACCCGTATACGTCTCAGACTCGATCACAACTCAAAGTATATATATTATTATAGAATCAACCTCAACCCTGTATAGAGAACTCGATCATTACTGCATATAGAGTGTCTATGGTGATTCCAAATAATATATATATATATATATATATATATATATATATATATATATATATATATATATATATATATATATATATATATATATATATATATATATATATGCGTAAAAACCTAGTATACGTGTCCCGATATTTAAAGTGCGTAAAATAAATAACAGAAATTAAATAATGATAAATAAAGTGCATAAAGTAAATAACAGAAATTAAATGACGATAAATAAAATTGCGAGAATGTAAATTGCGATAATTAAATTGCGATAAATAAACTGCGATAAATAAAATGTAATACGGAATTAACAGTTAGCTAGGATTTCGTTAGCGTGGATTCTTAACAAAATTTCTCATAGTTAATTTGTTTGTTTCTAACAAATTTTATCTTGTCTAATGTTTTCTTCATTATGCCACTTGTTGGATTCTGATAGATCAAAATCCAAATATGCAATTGAATGAAAATGGTTATTTCGTGATGAACGGATTTGTATATCGGTGGATGTAAGTAGGATAGTAAATGACTATTGAATCTGATTCGAAGAATGTACAGTGTAATTTATTAATGTGAAATCTAAATATTCTTTGGGTATTACCTACCCGTTAAAATATTTTCACCATTAACAGTTTGTACAAAAGAATTTTTAATTACAATCTTTATGAAAATATACTTGCATATATATTTTCTTCAGATGTAATTATGGATTTAATGAGTTAATATGATATTAATCTCATTTGATTTACCGTTAGAATAAGAATATATAATCTCTAAAAAATTAGAGATTATATAATCGCCATGTCGAACGAAGATAAATGATGTAGAACAATTCGTGGAACGATAATTATACCCGAGGTACAGATGGTGATAGTGAGGCATGGATTGTTGATGATACTGGTGCTGTTATTGATGGTACTGTTCGTGCTGGTGATGTTGCTGAAGCTGGTACATTTTGCACCATATTTTTCAAATTTGTTTCTCGAACTCGAAGTTTGTTGACTTCTTCTATTATTCCAGGATGATTGCCGGTCGGAACTAGCGGATGAATAAGGTTTAGAATTGTGGATAAAATATAATCTTGGCGAGATATTCGGAAAATGAGAGAGAAAACAGTATTACAAACAGGTTCGCCGGTAAATATTTCAGGTTCATTTCCAAGAGGTAAATTCGGTTGGTGGAAAGGAAAAGATCGCTTTCTTCTTTTCTCTGTTAGTTTAGTCGACTACGAACCCTTCGCCAATTCATCCTGAATTGGTGATGACTGATTTTGTTGATCCATTCTAGTTAAAATGCTTTCGAAGCTCAAGTGTGTTTCCATATTGGAATAGCTATCGGAATTCGAGGTACTTGAACTGGTTGAGGGATTCATCTCGTACGATCAGATGAAGGATTTTCGATAAGAATTAGATTATAGGATGTAGATTAGTACCCTGCAATACATAATTTACATATGCATATATAATACTAAAATCCCATAAGTTACGGAGGAATCTATGGAAGTTGTCAGGCAAAGTCTACAGTAACAGATATGCTAAGATATGAATTAGCAGATACGCTAAGATACGAATTTTTGTCTATACACTATTCATTCAATCATTGCAGTAAGATGTGTCTAGACTAAGAATGATAAGCAGGTAATTTCCTAAGGATGATAAACAGATGATTTTCGACAAAAATGATAAGCAAAACTTTTGACATGCAGACACGGTCGAAGTCCAGACTTACTGATGCATCCTAACGACTATCAGTTAGACACACTAATACAAGACCTGGTTCACTAAGACCACCGCTCTGATACCAACTGTGAAGACCCATCCTAATCCATCCGGACGGAGTCCATATCGATTATAAACGATTCACATTAGTTGATTTCATCGCGAGGTACTTGACTTCTATATGATACATTTTACAAACATTGTATTCGTTTTTTAAAGACAAACATCAAAAGTTGACAAGCATACATCACATTTCATAATATATCAGACTATCAACGACTTAATAATAATCTTGATGAATTCAACGACTCGAATGCAACGTCTTTTGAAATATGCTTTGAATGACTTCAAGTAATATCTATAAAATGAGCAAATGCACAGCGGAAGATCTCTTTCATACCTGAGAATAAACATGTTTTAAAGTGTCAACCAAAAGGTTGGTGAGTTCATTAGTTTAACATAAATAATCATTTCATAATTTTAATAGACCACAAGATTTCATATTTCCATTTTTCATAAACATACGTCCCATGCATAGAGACAAAAATATCATTCGTATGGATTGAACACCTAGTAACCGACATTCACAATATACATAATAGAATATCCCCATCATTCCGGGATCCTCCTTCGGACATGATATAAATTTCGAAGTACTAAAGCATCCGGTACTTTGGATGGGGCTTGTTGGGCCCGATAGATCTATCTTTAGGATTCACGTCAATTAGGGTGTCTGTTCCCTAATTCTTAGATTACCAGACTTAATAAAAAGGGGCATATTCGATTTCGATAATTCAACCATATAATGTAGTTTCGATTACTTGTGTCTATTTCGTAAAACATTTATAAAAATTGCGCATGTATTCTCATCCCAAAAATATAAAGGGTAAAAAGACAAATGAAACTCACAGTACTGTATTTTGTAGTAAAAATACATATGTCGACATTTGAACAATGCAGGGTTGGCATCGGATTCACGAACCAATATCATTTGTATGGATTTATATTAAAACATATAATCATAACTGAACAAATTTACTTATGATACCTTTAGTTTATATATTATGTATGTTTAATTTATGTATATGTTTATAATAGATAATATTTATATAGTTTATTAATATCTATATTTATATACCTACTTGTCTAATGTTATATCTAAAATCGATAATTTATTATTTATATGAATTTAAATAATAATAAGTTTGATGGATATAATTATGTGAAATTTTAATAAAATTACAATATATATAACAAGTATATTTTATGTACAAAATATTTATTTGTTTTAAAATGAGAGTTTTGATAATAATAAGGTTTTACTAATAATACTAATAATAACTTTATTAATAAAAATACTACTAATGATATTGTTAATACTGACACTTATAATAATAATAATGATAGAAATTTTATTAATAAAGGTACTGTTGATAATCATATTACTTAACAATAGTTCTTAGTTTGATAATAATATTGGTAGTAACAGTAATAGTCATAGTTGTAACTAGGGTTGTCATAATAATAATAATAAGTGGTAACTAATACTTATATCCATGATAATAATAATGATAATAGTTTTAATACTAAGTGATATTACCTAATAATAACTAAAATGATAATGATAACAATCAAAATACTAGTATTAATATAACAATAACAATAATTAATAATACTTCTAATATCAAATATAATTCTAATAACAGTTATGATGTGTATAATTATGATGATAATAATAATAATTATAATAATAGTAATAATGATATTAATATTAATTTTTGTAGTGATAATAATAATAATAACACCAATGATAGTAATAAAGATGATTATTCATAATAATAATAACAATAATACTCATATTAATAATAATAATAATAGTTAACATTAATAAGTAATAATAATATTAGTAAAATAAATAAACAAATGAAGACTACCTCTCCCAAAGGATGAAGTCCCAAAAAAACGCAAACAGCCCATGCCCGGGCTCGAACCCCCGACCTCTCGCATACCCGCATCAATCCTTAACCATTCAGGCTACTGCCTGTTTTCTGATTATTATTACTACACTAACAAATATAACTCGTTTTCTATTAAATCATCTTCTTCTTCAATTCGGTATAACCAGTGATCCATCCCAACCTCAATTTAAAGTTCGATTTATTTTTGAAATATAAAAACTACTTGTATCTGAAATTTACAGACACGAATTTAAGGAAAAAAAATTTAATCAAATTATAGGAACTGTGAACCGTCGCGAGAGAAAAGAAAAAAAATAAAAATAAACTCAATACCTGAATTTGATTTTTATAATGTTATAGAAAAAGTTTCCAACACGAAATAAGCTGTAAATCCTTCATAGAAACTTTGTGGATCATTGATTTCAACAGAAAACTCAAAACGATTCTAAATTTCCCAATGAACAGATATGTTGACTTTCCACTTATAAAGTTTGACTCACAAAATTTGATCTCGATACAATGAGTCGAGCTTTGAAACTTTTCAGACATCTTAACCGAAAGATTTCTAACATAATTGTATTTAAGGATTTTATAATTCAATAGAAAATCGAGTTTTGGCTGAATATTGAAAGAACAGAGGTTAGCGAGACATATATAATAAAATTTAATCTGATTATAGCTGTTTTCAAACGAGTTGCATTTTCAAAGTATTGTATAGAGGCTGATAAATGATATTACCTCTATTGTAACTCGTTTGATAGTTTAATTGGTCCAACACCATTTCAATCAGCAACGGAGGAAGAAATAAAAAAAAATAAAAAGGCGTACGAATGTTTCTAACAATTTGTTATCTAGTGCTTGTTTGGAATCAAATTGTAGTGGGTTTTGACAGCAACAAAATTTCTGATAGCATGACAATGACTGCAAATTGAATCCTTTTTCTAATCTGTGTTTAAGTACGTATATGGTGTATATATATTTATATTTATATACCTGTATATGTATAAGTATTCTGCACGTATTTTATATATTGTTATATAACTGATCTGATGTATATATGTATATATATCTGTATATAACATATTAACTTTGGTAATATTATTTAACAACCTAAATCTATTATAACTTTTAAGTATATCATTTATTTTTAATGAAGATAAGAATACTAATATTAACAATAATAATATTAATTTTATTAATATTGATAATAATATTTATGTATATCAATTTCATGTTTATTTTTAACATAATAATATTTATAATATTTACTAATAATAATGATAAGCATAATAATAAGAATTATAATCTTAAAGATAATAATAATAAGCAACAATTTATTTAAATCGTAACAAATTTGTAATTTCAATCTTTCTCATAAAATATTTATACTAAAAATCTTTATTATAATAACCTTAAAACTATTAACATTTACTAATCACAATTATAATTATAATAATAACATAATTCATACTAGTATTGATATTAGTATTATTAATAAAAATGAAGGTAATAAAAATATTATGATACTATATCCTTAATTTGTGATTATATCTAATATATTAATATTTCATATTATTTATAATTTTGAATAATTACATAATATTTATTATTTTTATATATCTCAATAAACATCTAATAATTTTGTATAAAAATTATACATATCTATACGTAGATTTATTTTTAATTACAACTGTAACTTATATAACTCATCCTAAATATACTTTTAATAAGACTATAACTTATATAACTCATTTTCGAATCACCGTTTATTTTAAAATTATATAAGTTTGAATTAAACTTGCTTAATATCAATCGGGACATCAAACGAGTATTACAATCGTTAAATATTTATTTTCGACATACCTTATTTATATATATAGATATATTTTAAATAATAATTATTATAATACCCTATTTTTATTTTATTAATTTTTAATAACAATATCATATAATACTTCGATTTATATTTCGAATTATTATTTATATATACATACACACATATCTATTTACAATTAATTGTTCGTGAATCGTCGAGAGCAGTCGAAGGTCAATTGAATATATGAACATTGTTCCAATGTTTTCTAGACTCAACACTACATACTTTGCTTATCGTATCGAAATCATAAAAAGATTAAGTTTTAATTTGGTCAAAAATTCCCGGGTCATCACAGATGGCACGGTGTGTTTCAATTGCCAAGAGGAAGGACATCGTAAGTCGAAATGTCCCGAGTTATCGGGGACGGGTGCGGCAAGGAGACGTTAAGGTACGTTTCGTTTTAATAAATATGTCCTTTGATTATTTATTATGTGCCATTGAGTTGGGATTTGTTAAAAGCCTTGTGTTGTGCATGTTATTGTTATGGGTGACGTTCCTAATGAAAGTACCCTATGGTGATATTTTGATCGATGGACGAAGGGCGTAAGACTTGGTGCAACCAAGCATTCCTTAGTGTTGGGAAATCTTTCTACCAAGCAATGGGTATGAGCTTGGGTGTTCGGTTGTGAAGCATGTATTTGCTTTCGTGTCGAGGTTGATGAACCATGAGGTTCGACAGGTGGTTTAAAATTCTAAAGGTCGAGTGTTTGATCTCGATGTATGTTGGTAATGGAGTCTACGTGACGCGATGATAGGTGCCTCTTTCATACCTACTAGCGTGGTGTTCGACTCCGATGGTGTTGCGGGTACATTGTACTTAGGGTACCGGAGAGAAACCCTAAGGTACATGAGTGACTAGGCGGAGATTGACAAACTATAGCAATTGGAAAGTTGCAAGAATGAAGTTTGTGTGATTGTGGTAAACTCTTCGTTCGAAGTGTTTGAGGATAGGTTAAAATCCTTCGTATGCTCAAGGTTGGAGCAAGATGTGGTGATGGGTCGTGTGAACCCAATTGTTAGTAAAGTCTACCCTTGGTAGCATTGTACGGATGTACAAGATGCTGTTATGCAACGTAGTTCCAAGTGGGGGAGTTACACTCCCACACGAGGAGGTTTTAGTGTGAAATTTCAGATGATGCTCTTAGTATATCCGGAACTTGTGATGGGACCTAGATTTGGTCGATTGGGGTAAAAGTACGGTTTGGAATAAATTGTACTTATGGTTTGGATTGAGTTACCACCGAGGTGGTAATGTGGTGAATCTCGTTGAGAGACAATGGATGTGTTTGACGAGCAAGGTGAGATCCCACGGCTAAGGGATGTGCATGTCGGATTCTCTTTTAAAGAATTGTTGTTTTGTCCCTATGTGCGATATGGGTGGTTCTTGCTCGATTGTGTTGGCGTTGTGTACGCGTACGTATGGTGATGCTTAGTGGTATCCGTTAGGATTCACTATAGTGCAGCAGTGCGTGATGTTGCACTACTTGCTGTTCGAGGCCAAAAGAGCGTGTGTTGATAGTTAGTGTACTCCATTAGGATTCACTATGGTGTAGCAGTGCACAATGTTACACAACTCGTCGTGATGGAGGCCAAAAGAGCGTGTGTGATGGGAGTAGTGTTATGTCGGCATGGTATAACATTATCGGGAAATGCGAGTATCGGTGGGAAATGCGAGTACCATTCCTGTGTTGAGTTTTGGAGGTGGATCGCGTGTAGTTCGGATTCACGATGACGCGTGTAGTTCGGTCATCTTATTGTGGAAGTGAGTCGCGTGTAGTTCGGATTCACAATGACTCGTGTGGATGCGGTCATTATATTGAGGAAGTGAGTCTCGTGTAGTTCGGATTCACAATGACACGTGTGGATGCGGTCATTCTTTTGGGATAGTGATTCTCGTGTAGTTCGGATTCACTAGGGCGCGTGTAGTTCGGCCAATCCCGATTGTTGTTGCGGTGGAGGTGGTGAGTCACGTGTGGTGCGGATTCACTAAGGCGCGTGTAGTTTTTGGCCAGCCTTCATGTTGTTGGATGTGTGATCTATTGGTTGTTTTATACACCAATGGTGGGGTCGTACGGACCATTTTGGTGTGAATTGTGATGCAATAGTCGTATTTTGCTCACGTGTTGCGGTAGTTACGTAATAGCCGTGTTTGCGCACTACAAGGGATGTTATGTGGTAAGTGTTATCCGTAAGGATTCACTTTCGTTTGGTCTTCATTCGGTTTAGATGGTTGACCTTATTTTGGTATGTGGATACTTTAGCATTATACTTGGTAATGGTACGCTAGAGGGTTGATATCTCGGTTCGAGATTTGGATGAGTTTTTCCTGATACAAGGGATTGAGCAAGTTTTGGTGCTCGGATTTGTGGATTTTAATAAATCACGGGTGACAATTTAGTTGTTAAGGGTAACTCTTTGAGAATAATTGCCTAGAGGAGTTGGAAGAATATGTGGCGGTCTCGCGTATTATCAATGATCGTTATAAGTTTCGTATGTCATATGTGTTGCACGTCTCAAGGTGCGTGCAAGTGTGTATTTTGTAATGGATTAATCTTCGGGTTAATGAGAAATGTGTTGGAAGTTGGATTGAAACGTTTATTTGAGAACCATAGCGTGCAGGTTCGGATTGATTAAGTGACTAGGATCACGGGGGCATGATCGAATCTAAGTGAGGGAGAGTTGTAACACCCCGTTTTCCCCGTATATGATTTACAGGTGTATCGCGTATGTACGATAGGTGTATGAAGGATTTGAGACATGTTCGTACGTAAAGTTCTTGTATGCGAGAAGTGATCAGGCCACAACCAAGGTCGCGGCACGGAGCTATCGGTCGCGGCGCGACAATTAACCAGAATCAGGATCAGGAGGTATGGTAAGAGAGGCACCAGACCACGCCTAACGTCGCGGCGCGATGATTGAGGGCCGCGGCGCGGCGATGCTGTTGAGCTGGTACCAGACTTCGCAATTTAAAAGGGAATATGAGGGCGTTTTGGTCATTTTGTGTATGTGCCAGATTAGGATCTTAAATCCCATCCATTCATTTCATTTCCTTATTTCTTTTTCCTTTTTCTTCCTCATTTTCTCTCTTTTCTTCATTTCTCCAAATCATTCAAGAGGGATTTTGGAAAGGAAGATTCGTGATTCGATCTTTGGCGTAAGAGACAAGTTTGTTCCCCCCGTTCTTAGCTTCAAGGTGATACTAGCGGTAAGCTCTAACTCCGAATTTCGTTTTCGTGTTCATCATCTAAATTTGGGGCTTTTGATTGTATGTTCATAGATGAAACCCCATTAGTTGTTAATCGAAGACTAACACCAAGATTCGGGTTTATTGTTGTTATTGGCGGGTTTCGGGTTTGGTGAGCAAGTGTAAGCTTGTAAGACTTGCAAATGGGTGCAATCACTAGTATTTAGTGATTATTGAGGTGTTGGAAGCCTTTAGGGTTCATGTGGTTGACTAATTTTGATTAGAGTCAAAATTAGGGTTTGGTGATGATTATGACCCAATTGTCAATTTAATAAGGTTTATAAACTTAAAATGAAGTAAGTTGAAGTATAAACCCGAGTTAAATATGTTTTGGTGTTAAAACTTGTTCATGGCGAGATGTTGACTTCTTATGGGTCAAATTAGGGTGTATGGGCAATTTTAAGAATGATAAGTGTTTAACACTTGTGATTGGGTTTAGTTGGTGTATTAGGACCATTCTCACTTGTGTTGGTGATTATTGGTTAGTTTGGGCGCGTTTTGTGCTTGGAAGTGTAATTGGGTCGAAATTGCACTAGTTGTCGATTTGGGTTGGTTTGTAAGTCCACATTAATTGTGTTGTTGTATTTGTGGTAATGGAATAGGTACATTCCATCGGCGAGTTGCGGATTATTTGGTAGCATTCATCAAGATGACAAGGTGAGTGTTAATATCCTATGTGCATATGTATGTGTAGGATGGGTGCAGGTCGGGTGAAGTGGTTCTCGGTTATAGAGCTCACTTCACATATAGGTGGATTTGATGGACTTGTGTATAGGTCCAATTGGCACGGTTGTGCGTTTTGGTTGACCACCTTTGGCGTGGTGCACATTTGGTGTGTACGTTATCACACGTGTTTACGTTGTGAATTGGATAACCCCAAAGGCGAAGGGTTGATTTTGAGTTGAGAAGTGAGTCACGTGTGGATGCGGATTCACGATGACGCGTGTAGTTCGGTCATCTTATTGAGGTAGTGATCTCGTGTGGTTGCGGATTACTAAGGCTCGTGTAATTCGGCCAACCTCGATGTTGTTGTGTTATTGAAGATAGTAGTCTCGTGTGGATGCGGATTTACTAAGGCTCGTGTAGTTCGGCCAATCTTCTCCTTGGTAATTGGTAGTCAGTTTTGGTATTGGGTTAAGGGGTTAACCTTGGGCGTTTATACATTGTTTTATATATTGTCGTATTGTCGTGATGTAGCTAACCCTCCGGGTGTAGCTTATTGGCATTATTCACATCGTCGTTGGTGAACTTATATTTGTTGTTATTTTTAGCTTGTTGCTTAGTGATCGTACGGTATGCTTAGCTTAGCTTGCCTTTATGCTTGGATGCTCCGGTATGCGTTATTTGATTATTTGTTTGGCATGTCCATTTTATGCATATATATGTATGTAGTATATTCTCACTCACTAAGCGTTAGCTTACCCTCTCGTTGTTTACATTTTTATAGATTTGCATGGAGGCGGTGGCTCGGGTAAGCGTGGGAACTAGTGGACTCGCGTAGGTTACTTTAGAAGATGTGCTTTTGTATTGGTTAGGATTCGGTACCCAATCACCATGCTCGGTTTTGTTGGAAATTAAAAAAGTCGGGCCGTGTTGCCCGTTAGGATATTAAACTATGTATTAAATGTTTATAAAGTTTATTAAACTTATTATTTATGTTAAAGATGTTTTTGGAACATAATTGGGACCTAAATATTAATGTATTTAAGAAAAAAAATTTACGGGCTTGTTTAAATACAGGTTGGGTTGTTTCATAAGAACCAAGTTTCTTCTCGAGTAGACGAAGTGTATTTCTTACTCTTATAGTTGGAGCGTGCTTGGGGTTTGTGAAATTCATAGCTATTACGACGTCAGTGTACCATCGAGGAAGCGGAAAGTTAAAAAGGTGGTAGACTTCGAGGTTGTGACTTTGTTCTAAATGGAGCCTTGATAAAGAGTCTACGAGGGCTTCTTTTGGATTTTATGATTGTTGGGTAGGATAATCATAGATAGACGGTGAAATCATGTATGAGGGTGATCATTGACATATGGGTTTAGACATATCTAGATTGCTTAATGAGGCGGTGTTTGTCTCTTGAAAGAATCTTATAATTGAAGAGTCACATACTTCAATTGGTCTTCTAGTGTAAGAAGATGATCTTCATGTTAGAAGATGGTGGTGCAGAAACCGAAATGACCTAAGCTAGTAACAATGAGATTGGATTATCCCTCAGCGACGTTTTTTGGTGTTGAAAGACTTCACTTTCTCAAAGTGCGCGTGATTCGGGTAGCTTACTCGACGGTATCAAAATGAGTTGGTAATCGGCTAATCTGGAGTTATTGTGGGTGTTGAAGTAACATAGTTGACGGGTTGGAGAAGGTTGTTTAATGTCTCCTTCAAGTGGAAGATTGTTGAGTGCGAAGAAGAATTAAACAAGAAAACAAAGTTGGAGTTCCTATTTGAGTAAAACTCGCGTTCGCGAGTTTTGTAGGGGAAGCAAGTCGTGATCACGAGAGCTGGGTGGCCAGAAGTTTCGAGATTAAGGAAACTTGTTCCTAAAGTTGTTTTCTTTTTGTTTTTGTCTATAAATAGGAGCCTATGTAACCCATAAAAATGTGCACGAAAATATAGTGAAAAATCTCCGGTTTGCGCCGTGGAGTAAACCATTCTCCTCATTTTGGAGTTGGGATATAACCATGTTAAATCTTGCGTCATTTATCCTTATCGATCTTATTATTCGTTTATCGTTTGTGGTTTAGTGATTGGTTTAAATCATTTATTTCGTTGGGGCCTTCCGAATTCCTAACACATTTCAATTATTGATTCTTATTTCATAGAAAAACCCTACTATTTGATGTTTGGGACTACTCAACATACTATGAAAGAAGGATATTTAAAGTAATGAAAGAGAGTAATAGATGATAAATTGGTTACTTGGTTAAAAATAAATGGTTGAAGTATTTACAGACATAATGTGAAGTAGTAAAGGTAGGCTCAACCCGCAGTTGGAGCAGGCTGCTTAAGTGCTCAGGGCCCATCATTTTTAGGGCCCAAAAGAAATTTTGCAGTCACTAACTTGTTTAGGCCCCAAAAAAAATTTTTGGTAAATTTTAGGCCCATTTTCTCTTTGAACAAAAATTATACCGGTGGATTTAGACTTTTTAGTATACCATAGGACCCACTTTTCTAGACTTGATTCTTTTATAGACTTTATTATATAACAGTAGGGCCAAGTTTGCAAAATTCGCTATTCGGAGATTAATCGGTCGAAACTTTAAAAGGATTAATCGATACTTCGGAGATTAATCGTATTGTACTGTATAAATTTAAATATTACATTTTAAAGATTATATGTGTAAATATAGAAAAAAGCCATAAATATATAAATAAACTTTAACATATTTATCTAAAATTATTCATTTTGCTCAAAAACTATAAAGTTCTAGTTTAAATTCATGTTAAAATGGTAACCATTTTTTACTTTGACCGACTTTGATTATCAAATTCGATTTTGACCCCTCAATTGACGTTGCTCGTTCAATTAAACGGATTTTTCGAAATCGGAACGGATTGCTCTAGATTCGCTTATTGGTAAGATCAGCAATACGAAAGATGGGGAGAAATAAGGCTGTGGGACTGGACCAGATACCCATTGAGGCGTGGCATTGCCTTGGCGACGATGGTGTTAGGTGGTTGACATGCCTTTTCAACAAGACGTTTCGAAGCTCTAAAATGCCTACGGAATGGAGATTGAGCGAGACTATTCCCATCTATAAGAACAAGGGTTATGCCCAATTTTCGGTAACTATATTAAATTACTTAGTCATACTATGAAACTTTGAGAGAGAGAGTGATTGAGACTAGAATTCGACGCGAAACTAATGTTTCGGAGAACCAATTTGATTTCATGCCAGGTCGCTTTTTGATAGAGGAAATCCACATTATTAGAAACGTTATGGAGAAGTATAGAGAAAAGCAAAGGAACTTGGAGATAGTTTTCTTAGACTTGGAAAAGGCCTACGACTGTGTCCCACGAAACTTGATTTGGAAGACCCTTAATGGTAGAGGTATCCCGGGTAGATATATTAGTGTTATTAGGGATATGTACGAAGGAGCGAATTTTTGCATTCGAACGCCGGTGGGAAATACTGAAGAATTCCCAATAGAAGTAGGCATGCATCAAGGATCAGCCCTTAGCCCTTTTCTTTTCGCTTTGATCCTTGACGAGCTTTCTCGAGGGACACAAGAGTGCATCCCTTAGTGCTTGATTTTTGCGGATGATACTGTACTTCTTTCAGAATCTAAAGAAGAGCTTAATAGAAGACTAGAGCAATGGAGGGTGGCATTAGAAAGTAATGGTCTACATATTAGTAGACAAAAGACGGAATATCCCAGTTGTGCTTTCAATAAGAACGATGAGGATCAAGATGATGGAGTGAACATCTGGATTGGAGACCAGATCTTGCATCCACAGACTTCGTATAGATACCTAGGCTCGGTGTTTCACAAATCGGGGAGAATAGATGAAGACGTGTCGTACCGTATTAAAGTAGGGTGGGTGAAGTGGAGAGCAGCGACTAGAGTATTATGCGATAAGAAGATCCCCCTTAAGTTGACAGGGAAATTCTATAAGTAGGTAATTAGACCTGCCATGTTATACAGATAAGAATGTTGGCCAATGACGAAGGTACACGAGAGAGGGATGGAGGTGGCAGAGATGAGAATGCTTAGGTGGACATGCGGTAAAACCATGTTGGATATGATTCCAAATAGTATGTTTAGGGAGAACCTGAAAGTTAGAAGCATCATCGACATGCTTAGAGAAGAACGGCTTTGATGGTTTGGGCATGTAAGGAGGCGACCTCTTACTGCCCCTGTTAGGAGAGTCGAAGGACTTACCGTCTAAGGAGTAAGGAGAAGGGGGAGACCTACTCGAAGGTGGGAGGATAGAATTAAGCTCGAATTGAAAGAGCTTATATTGACCGAGGACATGACTTCTGATAGGAATTCGTGGAGGACTAGAATTAGAATAGACTAGTAAGCTTTGGTTTTTATGTGTGTATGCGGGTAGGGGATTGTTTTTGGGTATGGGTGAATGTGTGTATGTGTCTTCTTTAAAAGTGATGCTCGTATGACTGTTTGTGTACGTATGTATCTTCATGTTTTGTGTATTTTCGTGCTTTGCATTTAACCAGGACCTCTTCTTGGTATTGGGTATGTATGTGTGTGCATGTATGTTTGTGTATGTATGGAGGTATGTGTATGTATGTACGCATATTTAGAGTTTCGGGTATGGATGCATGCATGTTTAGGTATGGATGTTTTTGGGTATCTATGTTTATGGATGTTTTTTATGTGTGCATATATGCTTGCTTTGTGTATGTTTATGGATGTTTGTAAGTATGTTTTTGTATGTATGTATGTATGTATGTATGTATGTATGTATGTATGTTTGCGTATGTAAGTATGCTTATGGTTGTTTCTATGTTTTGTATGTTTATAGATGTAGGTATGTTAGTGTGTATGTATGTATTCGTATATGTGGGTATGTATGTTTGTATGCATGTATGTTTCATGTATGTCTGTTTTATGTATTGTTTAGGTACGGATTTATGTATGTATGTATGTATGTATGTATGTATGTATGTATGTATGTATGTATGTATGTATGTATGTATGTATGTATGTATGTATGTATGTATGTAGGTTTATGTTTGTAGATATGTATGTTTAGGAGTGTTTCTGGTTGTTGGTATGTGGTCATGTATGTTTATTGTTCTTTTAGTGTAGCATTTATACGGCCCTATTATATGAGACAACATCAAGCGTCGATTTATTGGCGACTTGACTGTCGCTTAGAAGTTAAATTGAACTCCAGGCTTGATTTAAAATTCATGGAAATTTGCTTCTATCATTTTCATGGCGTCTCGATTTTATTACTTTTTATTATGTATGTATCTATTTTATTCTTTTTATTTATTTATTTATCTCTATTTACGTAAATTATTTACTTTATTTATTTTTATTTTGTTTTATTTTATTTTCTCCTACTTTTTGGGCCGGAGCTCACCTTGAAAGCAATCTCTTTATCCGTCGAGCAAAGAGAGAGAGGACTTTCTCTACTCTTGTGAGTGTTTCATTCGGGGTGGAGAAATGATTTCTCTTTATTTTAGGATAGAGGAAAGATTGTCTACGTCTCACCTACCCCATACCTCACACGTGTGGGATTGGGCATATTGTTGTTTTTGTTGTTGGAATGAATTGCTCTTAAAATTGATTAATCGGGGATCAATCAATGAGTAATCGGGTTTTTTACAACACTAAGCAGGGCCCATTACAAACTAACAGGTATACCATTAAAAATAATATTAATCCTTTTATTTATTAGCGAGTATTATGGCTTTTAGGGACGGCAATGGATCAGATATGGATCGGGTGGTCCTATATCCACATCCATATCCATTTAATTTTTTAAATCCATATCCATATCCATTTAAATATAAATCATCTATCCATATTCATATCTGTTGGATTAAGCGGGTTAATGAATATGCGTTGAATGTTAAGTATTTATTAAAATACTCTTATTTTTTGTAATGAAATTATCAAAATATTTTTAACAAAGCTATGTAATATATGTAAGATATGTGAATTTAACAGTAGTCATATAGTTATGTCTTCACAATTTATATTACCGATAACACTTTAATAGTTTATAGTCTATGTGTATAAGGATATGCAAATATATATGCATATATTTAAAAAAATATGTATATATTTATACGTATATATGTATTTCGGATGGTAAATGGATATATCCGTGGATGGTAAATTCACATCCATACTTGTAGTTGTTTAGTATTTATTATTATTATTTATTTTTCGAAAAGCAACAAATATTAATATGAAATATATGTATATTAATTATATAAGAGAAAAAATGTACATACATCCATATCGGGCAATAAACATGCCGCGAAGGTCAACCTATTAATTTTTTTTTATTTTACTCTTTAATTTGTATGAATGTATGAATTTTACTCATATTAATTTTGTATGTAATTTTTTATATGTTAATTTTACTCATGTTCAATTGTTTATCGCCTTTTAATTTTACTCATGTTAGTTTTTAAATTTTTATTGTTAATGTCTTATATGTTATTATATTTTTTATGACAAGATATAAGATAGACACACTCAAAGTATGGTTATTGTCTTATTGATTTGGTAAGTAAACAATTTGCTACCAAGAATGCGATGGGAGAGATTCAAAAATAATTTGTTAGCTATTATGGTATGTAATTCTTATGTTATAAGGTTTATGTTTAATGATATGACGTAAGTTGTCGTTTTTAAATAGCTTATATTATTTATTGGGGCTTAGGGGCCTTTTTTACCTCGTTCATGTCTCTAAATTCTAAGGACCGGTCCTGAGTAAAAGTAACAAAAAGGTAGAACGGTTCAAAATAAAATTTAGTGGTGCAAGGAAAAAAGTAGGCGGTGCTTAAAAAAGTAGAAAAGGATGTTAGGAAGGGAAATTAAAGGGGGATAGAAACTTAGGATTCACCTAACGAACAGAAGGGTGGTGCAGTGACCGCTGGAGAGAGGAGATACATAACGAAAGTCAACACCTCATCTTAGAATTTGAGCGACACCATGTGTTGACTCGTCAATTATTCATTGGACATCAGTTGAGAGACGACGAACAAAGGCATGAAACTTCGTGCTTATGAGAGTTTGTTTTTACAGTATAATTCATGATTTGGATTTGTTCAACAATTAAATATTGGTACTACGACCTAGTTATTGGTTATTGTAAATAATGATTTCTTTATACTATTACGGATTTGTCCAAAAAACACCAAAATTCGTCCTCCAAATTCTCAATAACGACTGGTAAAAAAGTATCTATTTTCCTTGAACAAAATTAGATTTATTGATAACTGCTCCCATTAGGCATCATCTCGCGATTGTGAGAAAGTAACAAAGGGAATCTTGGTTCCCAGCCCCTTAAAACTTCCACCTCACGTTCGTTCTCTATATTTCACGGCTGGAAAACCCCTCGATCTTTACCTTGTGATCGCGAGCGACCATAAAACGCAAAATGAACTGGAAAAAATCGGACATGCTGATTTCGATCACCGAATCGAATCGAGATGCACTAGTACTCATATAATCGTTGTAACATCCCTGGATGCGATATAAAGTGGGTGTGTCATCCACAACTATTCCTTTATTTTGGAAAGCGGTACGAAAATCTTAAGTGCTGAAGTTGGCTATACTTTTGATATTGAATAGGATGCACAATTGATAGGAGTGTCGTGGGTATAGTCCCCTACGATTTAGTACGGTTTCCCGCATACTTGGTTTTAGCCCCAAGTGGCTTCGTGTTTTGGTTTTAGCCCTAAAAGTCTATACAGTGTACGGGTTAAACGTTGTTTAGGTGATGAAATGTGTCATCATCAGCAAATCCTTGGCTTTAGGATTGCGACACAGTACAAGTATTAAAGTGTAACAAAATAACTTTGGGTTAAAAGAAGTAAATGTGCAAGATACAGCAGTTTGTGTGCTTTGTGTAGTATGTCTCCCACTGTTATCCTAGTAATGAAAAACGACACAAGAAAATTAACTTACTTGGTAAACAACCTTCCATGCAAAAATGAATGCGATAAGCAAGCAATTGTTAAAGTGAAAGGTGCGTGTTAACATGGTAATGGATAGCGACACGAATTAGTTAACTTCTTTCTGGGTGAAAAGGAAAGCGATGAACAAGAAACTGTTAACACTCGAATAGAATTCAAGTGACCTATTTAAGAATAGGATTTCCGTTCAGGTTATCATAATAAGTTAGGATTGAATCTGTGATCGATATGGAAATAGCTTGAAAGACAAGCTTTGAAGTGTACAAAAGGGACGGTTTATTTTATGCGGTGTCATTAGGTCGCTAAAGGTCTATTAAGTGATCAACAGAGGTGAGTGGTTTTAAATTTATAATTGCGGGGCCTAAATCTACTACTCCTTCCTATGGGTGAGCAAGGGAAGTATGACCTAGAGTCGTCTGTTTAACAAGTCAACAGAATCGAACCGTTCATTATAGTGTAATCCCAGTATTATTCTAAGGAGTAGTTGGAACATATTTTGGGTTTTTCTAAATCCGAATAAGTACATAGATATATAAGTAAATAAATAAAGCAGTAAAGATAAAAATTGTATTTCAGATAAGGCTAAAGCTAGTGCATGCTATTTCTTTCGTTAGTATGATGCTGGATATGTGTAATGTTGGCTCATGGGTACGTTATGACCAGTTACCTGCTATACTATCCTAAACGTCCCTACCAAACACATGTCACTGGGTAATACCGATAGACTTGAAGATTCTGAATAGACAGCAACACCACATACCCCCGACGACAAAGCAACACGACTACGTGAATACACTAGATGGCTCGTCAATAGGAGCGACCCGGTAAGGTGGCGTATTACCGATCCTTAAGGTGTAAACTTTCTTAAGCATAGCTAGTATAAAAGGTATAACGTAACCGAGAGACTTGATGTGTTCTGATGCTTTCATTAATGATTAGTAAGAGATCAGTTAGGTTCTTATTTAAAAGAAAGTCAACCATGATGAACACCATTGTAGTGACCCGAACTTTTTCATGTTTATATATTAAATGAAATTGATATTTACATGATTAAGTGTTTTCAACATGTTAAGCAATCAAACTTGTTAAGACTTGTTTAAATGAGATAGGTTTCATATAGACATTTGACCATCCAAGTTGACCGGTGATTCACGAACGTTAAAACTTGTAAAAACTTTATGATGATATATATATGGATATATATATAGTTAACTTGATATTATGATAAGTAAGTATCTCATTAAGTATTTTAACAATGTGTTATATACATAAAATTGAGTTTATTGAATTAAGAAACTCGAAACGATATATATAACGATTATCGTTATAACAACGTCTTACTAAATACATATGAATCATATTAAGATATTGATACACTATGTTTAATCATGATAAATGATAAGTAAACATGTCAAAGTGTATTAACAATGAACTACATATGTAAAAACAAGACTACTAACTTAAGAATTTCGAAACGAGACATGTATATGTAACGATTATCGTTGTAACGACATTTTAATGTATATATATCATATTAAGATATATTAATATATCATAATATTATGATAATATAATAATTTAACATCTCATTAGATATAATAAACATTGGGTTAACAACATTTAACATGATCGTTAACTTAAAGGTTTCAAATCAACATTTACATGTAACGACTAACGATGACTTAACGAGTCAGTAAAAATGTATATACATGTAGTGTTTTAATATGTATTTATACACTTTTGAAAGACTTCAAAACACTTATCAAAATACTTTTACTTAACAAAAATGCTTACAATGACATCCTCGTTAAGTTTCATCAACAATTCCACTCGTATACACCCGTATTCGTACTCGTACAATACACAAATTTTAGATGTATGTACTATTGGTATATACACTAAATTATCTGATATTAGCAGCCCTAAATGACTCATCATCCATTATAGCAACATGTAGGGATCATCCTTTGTTATTTACCATGAATGATTAAGCTAAATTACTACAAACTACTGAATCCTTTATCTATATCTAAAGTTCACGTGAACTTTCATCACCACAAACACATTTTCATTCAACTTACTTGCATCAAATTACTCTCTCTCAATTACTCTCTTAGTGTTCTAAGTGTTCTTCATCTTGTTCTTCATAATCTAGCTCAATCTAGTTCAATCTAGGTAACCTAGATCAACATACAAAACCACTACTCAAGAACACACCAACAACACTTCCAAGTTTGCTAGCTAACTTCCAATCTTGTAAAGTGATCATCCAATCTCAATAAATCTTTCTTATTTACAGTAAGATATCTTTTTAATACAAGGTAATACTCATATTCAAACTTTGATTCAATTTCTATAACTATAACAATCTTATTTCAAGTGATGATCTTACTTGAACTTGTTTTCGTGTCATGATTCTGCTTCATGAACTTTCAAGCTATCCAAGGATCCTTTGAAGCTAGATCCATTTTTCTCATTTCCAGTAGGTTTATCCACAAAACTTGAGGTGGTAATGATGTTCATAACATCATTCAATTCATACATTTAAAGCTATCTTATTCGAAGGTTTAAACTTGTAATCACTAGAACATAGTTTAGTTAACTCTAAACTTGTTTGCAAATAAAAGTTAATCCTTCTAACTTGACTTTTAAAATCAACTAAACACATGTTCTATATCTATATGATATGCTAACTTAATGATTTAAAACCTGGAAACACGATGAACACCGTAAAACCGGACATACGCCGTCGTAGTAACACCGCGGGCTGTTTTGGGTTAGTTAATTAAAAACTATGATAAACTTTGATTTAAAAGTTGTTCTTCTGGGAAAATGATTTTTCTTATGAACATGAAACTATATCCAAAAATCATGGTTAAACTCAAAGTGGAAGTATGTTTTTCAAAATGGTTATCAAGACGTCGTTCTTTCGACTGAAATGACTACCTCTTACAAAAACTACTTGTAACTTATATTTCCGACTATAAATCTATACTTTTTCTGTTTAGATTCATAAAATAGAGTTCAATATGAAACCATACCAATTTGATTCACTCAAAACGGATTTAAAACGAAGAAGTTATGGGTAACACAATATTGAATATTTTTGATTGTTGTAGCTACAGGAAATATTGTAACAATTCTATACAAATCATATCCTAGCTAACTCATATTGTATTACATGTATTCTAATATATTATATAATCTTGGGATACCATAGACACGTATGCAAATGTTTTGACATATCATATCGACCCATGTATATATATTATTTGGAACAACCATAGACACTATATATGCAGTAATGTTGGAGTTAGCTATACAAGGTTGAGGTTGATTCCAAAAATATATATACTTTGAGCTGTGATCTAGCCTGAGACGTGTATACACTGGGTCGAGGATTGATTCAAGATAATATATATCAATTTATTTCTGTACATCTAACTTTGGACAACTAGTTTTAGGTTACTAACGAGGACAACTGACTTAATAAACTTAAAACATCAAAATGTATTAAAAATGTTGCAAATATATTTCGAACATACTTTGATATATATGTACATATTTGTTATAGGTTCGTGAATCGACCAGTGGCCAAGTCTTACTTCCCGACGAAGTAAAAATCTGTGAAAGTGAGTTATAGTCCCACTTTTAAAATCTAATATTTTGGGAAGAGAATACATGCAGTTTTATAAATGTTTTACGAAATAGACACAATTAATTGAAACTACATTATATGGGTGAATGATTGAAGCCGAATATGCCCCTTTTGCTTGGTAACCTAAGAATTAGTAAACCGATCTACTAATTAACGCGAATCCTAAAGATAGATCTATTGGGCCTAACGAACCCCATCCAAAGTACCGGATGCTTTAGTACTTCGAATTCATTTTTATCATATCCGAAGGATTTCCAGGAATGATAGGGGATATTCTTATATGCATCTTGTTAATGTCGGTTACCAGGTGTTCACCATATGAATGATTTTTATCTCTATGTATGGGATGTATATTGAAATATGAAATCTTGTGGTCTATTATTATGATTTGATAATATACAGGTTAAACCTATAACTCACCAACATTTTTTGCTGACGTTTTAAGCATGTTTATTCTCAGGTGATTATTAAGAGCTTCCGCTATTGCATACTAAAATAAGGACAAGATTTGGAGTCCATGCTTGTATGATATTATGTAAAAAATGCATTCAAGAAACTTATTTTTGATGTAATATATTCTTATTGTAAACCATTATGTAATGGTCGTGTGTAAACGGTATATTTTAGATTATCATTATTTGATAATCTACGTAATGCTTTTTAAACCTTTATAGATAAAATAAAGGTTATGGTTGTTTTAAAAATGAATGCAGTCTTTGAAAAACGTCTCATATAGAGGTCAAAACCTCGCGACGAAATCAATTAATATGGAACGTTTATAATTAATATGAACGGGACATTTCAACCATGACCAGATTTACAAGTGTAAACTCCATGAACGCGTTCGGTTATCCTAACGGTCCAAACAGTTCCTGAATTAACTAAAGAATCCCTCAAGCGAAGTGCAATTCCTGAGACCATGTTATGGTGTAGATGTACATTATCCACACTGAAACTGTTTCTATGTCCATACATAGTAGAGACATGGAGTGCTACAACCGGTGTGCCTCCTCATATATATGCGATATACATGCTACTGACTACAGTGGCATAGCCTGAGGCCAACCGTGTACTCAAAGAGTCAATCAGAGTTTCCATTTACAAAAGATCACCTATCGGAATCCATAGTGTCGGTTAACGTACTACAACCGTTGTGCCACCGTCAACCGCACTATGTATCTGGTAGTGTTTTCTTACCAAGGGGTGAAAATTTAATGACCCGTCCTAATCCATCTGGACGAATACATTACATTTGGTTACATCGCGAGGTACTTGAGCTCTATATGATATATTTTACAAACATTGCATTCGTTTTTAAAAGACAAACTTTCATTACATCGAAAGTTGACGGCATGCATACCATTTCATAATATGTCCAACTATAATTGACTTAATAATAATCTTGATGAACTCAACGACTCGAATGCAACGTCTTTTGAAATATGTCATGAATGACTCCAAGTAATATCTTTAAATGAGCAAATGTACAACGGAAGATTTCTTTCATACCTAAGAATAAACATGCTTTCAAGTGTCAACCAAAAGGTTGGTGAGTTCATTAGTTTATCATAAACAATCTTTTCCATCATTTTAATAGACCACAAGATTTGATTCAATAATCATACACTCACAAGTGTTTAAAAATCATTTATATGGATTGAACACCTGGTAACTGACATTAACATAATGCATATAGAATATCCCCAAAACAGAAATCCATCTGTATAATATGAACTCGAAGTACTAAAGCATACCATTTTCCAGTATGGGGGGAGTTAGTGCCCGTAGATCTACCTTTAGGATTCGCGTCAATTAGGTTGTCCGTTCCTTAATTCTTAGGCTACCAAGCTAAAAGGGTTGATATTCAATTCGCTAATCCAACCATAGAATGTAGTTTCGATTACTTGTGTCTATTCCGTAAAACATTTATAAAAGCAGCGCATGTATTCTCAGTCCCAAAAATATATATTGCAAAAACATTTAAAAAGGGAGCAAATGAAACTCACCCTACAATATTTTGTAGTAAAAATATTCATACGATGATACTGAACAATGCAGGGTTGGCCTCGGATTCACGAACCTATATCAATTATATATATTAAAACATATAATGAAAATCAAATAATTCGATCTATTAATTATATAGTATTTATATATTTGGTGTTGTATTTTATATATATAATTTTCACTAATTCTAATATATTTTATATCTTAAATTGCATGTTATATATGTATTTATTTTGTATATACATAATAGAAATGTTAATATTTTTAATATATAATTATAGGTAATATTAATATAATTTTGGTATAAGTATATTTTTATATATAAAATATTTATTTGTTATATTAATATAATAACAATAATGATAATGAAATTTTAAATAAAAAGGTAGTTTTAATAGTAATAATAATAATAATAATAATAATAATAATAATAATAATAATAATAATAATAATAATAATAATAATAATCATCATCATCATAATGATGATGATATAATTCTTAATAAAAATAATTTTAAATGATACTTTTGATAATACTAATAATTTTAATGAAAATGAAAGTTTTAATAAAAATGATAATTTTAACAAGAATGGTTCTTTTAATAATAATAATAA
Organism: Rutidosis leptorrhynchoides; assembly: GCF_046630445.1. Taxonomy (NCBI): domain Eukaryota; kingdom Viridiplantae; phylum Streptophyta; class Magnoliopsida; order Asterales; family Asteraceae; genus Rutidosis; species Rutidosis leptorrhynchoides. Next base: position 270,603,569 of record NC_092339.1, on the reverse strand, counting down.
AAATGATAAAAATAATAATAATTCTAATAATGATACTTATATTGATGATGATAATAATAATAATAATAATAATAATAATAATAATAATAATAATAATAATAATAATAATAATACTTATAATAATAATAATAATAATAATAATAATAATAATAATAATAACAATAATAATAATAATAATAATAATAATAATAATAATAATAATAATAATAATAATAATAATAATAATAATAATAATAATAATAATAATAATAATAAAAGTGGGTAAACTACCTCACAAGCTTTTCCAAAAAGAAAAAAAAATAAAGTTCCTCCGCCCGGACTCGAACTCAAAACCTCTTGAAGATTACCAACACCACTCAACCATTTAACCGACTATTGTTTTCCTATTATCATTAGGATTCCAATTTAATTTAACTAGTGTTTCTTTTTACTTTCTTGTTCTTCTTCAAAACAATCGTCTAGCCATATTATCCCCAACCTTTTCGAACTGCTAGGCCCAAGAACTTATAACTCGGCCCAACAGAAGCTTATATCTCGACCTAGCAGGAACTTGGCCCAACATGAATTTCTAGCCCAACAATATACCCAACAGTAGATTGTTTAATTAAAAAAAATCTTGATGCAGCCTAGGATCGAACACCCGACCTCTTGTTCAAGATACACACCCTTAACCGTTCCTCTGTTTCTGATTATCTGAATTAAATCATGGATTAAATGTTTTAACCCTTCTCTGACTGTATCCTTCTTCATTATCTAAGCTTCATCATCATATATCATTTCGTTAAAACACCCGTCACATGAATTCATACATCATCATCATCGTTTAATCGTAAACCTCATCATCTTTATCATATTGATCATTACCAATATCAATTTGCCATCATCTTGAATCATTATCATATCTTCAACAACATCACGGCTCACCCTCTTCTTTCCATTTCATCATCGTCATTATCATACTTAACCTATTATCCAGCCTAAACAAACACATGGCTCTCAGCCCAATAACAAAACAAGGTTTTTACGGCCCAAAGAATCTAGAAACATGGAAGCCCCAAAAATAAATATAGGCTAATCAAGCCCAATAGTTTCACAAGCCCATTTAGTAATAGTTTCAAATAATCTGCTAGATAGACTCGATTTCTTTGTGGCTTGTGGGATTTGCTGGAAAGCAGAAATAATAAACACGTAATTCCTTTACAGCTCAACATCCTCACATGTATTATTTATTAACAATATCATCATGTATTCCGTATCAGTTAAATTGGATTATGGTGTTAATTGATTAATGGTTGTCGGCCACCACAGCAAAGAAAGAACACGTGAAAGTAGTTTTGCATTATAATATATATATATATATATATATATATATATATATATATATATATATATATATATATATATATATATATATATATATATATATATATATATATATATATATATATTTTATAAACTGTCGATCCAATTGTATAGTGGTTTTATGGTTTCTTTATCGATAGTATGTAGCAGCAGGCGATGGCCACAAAAATAAAATAAATAGGTATGAATGGGGTTCGAATTGGGTGTGTTTTGCATGAAGTAATCGATGAAACAAAAAGAAGAATACCGCAGTAGAAGTAAGTCATGTGTGTTTGAGGTGCTGTAGTAATGGGAACAATTGTTGCAGTTTTGAGTTTGTGGTGATGGGGTGGCAGTTTGGGTCATCGAGCAGTTACAGAGACAATCAACGTGCAGTAGCAGCAAAATAACCCACTGTATAATTGTAAGGTAGTTTTATTTTTGGGTTGCAACGAAATAGGAACATAATTAATGGGGGTTTTAGTTTGAACGAAAACAGAAAAACAGTTGCCTTAAAGGGTGGCGGCTGTGATTTGTTTTGATGGTTATGAGTGGTGAAGGGGGTTGTGATTAAACCGAAGGTGTTAATGGTTGTGGTGATCTTCGGATGTTTATGACATCATGGTGGTGTTTTGAATAAGGTGGTGGTGTGTGGTAACCGTGTTGGTGATGATTCAATCATGGTGGTGTTGGTTTGGTTTATACTCGTTCAAGAACAAGAGAAATCAATAGGTTTAAAGGGTGACGATGATTGTAGGTGATGAAGTTGTGGTGATTCCTGGACAAGAAAAGGAAGAGATGGAGAAATGGTGATGGTTATTTTTTTCTTCTTTTATGATTCTCAAACATATGTAATATATAGAGATTAATTAGAGAAAAAAATCGATTGACTTCCTATTGAGATGATGGTTTGTTTTATACAGAAAATGGCTTGACATAGGTTCACGGGCAAAATAGAAAAAGCAGATCAATAATGATATTTGCTGGTATATATATGATTACTCGTAATTATTTGCTTTATAAATATTATATTTAATTTAAATAATAAATAAATAATAATAATAATAATACTTTTATTAATGTTATTAGTAATAATATTAATACAAATAACAAGGATAAAAATACTAAGTTTAATAATAATTACTAATAATGGTAACAATAACTATAAAGATGATACGTGATAATACATGGTATTATTTTTTATAATAATAATAATGATGATAACTATAATAATAATAATAACTAGTATTATTAACATTACAACTAAATTATAATTTTTAATTATTTTTATAATAGTATTTATAACTATATCAATAATAATGATAATGAAATCAATAATACTAATATTGATATTAATATTAATAATAATGAAATTAGTAACAATAATATTAGTATAAATGCAATAACTATATTTTAACTTGTAATTGTTATAAAATATCTAGATTGTGTTATAAAATATCTAGATTGGATGTTAATTTTATTATTATTATATTTCTTGCATAGTAATATTTTATACTATAAATAGACATGTATGGTAACCATTTAAGGTGTACCATTTCTCTTGAAATATCAATATCAATATTTCTTCTCTCTTTCTTCTCTCTTTTTCTCTCCTTGTTCTTATAACCATAAAAGGTAGTTATAAGCCTACTGAATTATAACACGTTATCAGCACGAAGTGCTCCATATAATCAAAGTTTATCTAAGCAAGCACAAGTCACTAATCAAGGTAAGAAATTCTTTAACGATATCTTCTATTATTTATTAGTAAGGTCAATGGCGGAGCTAGTAGGGGGACTTTGGGGTGCCCAGCCTCCGCTAATCGTGTTAAGAATATAGAGTACTAATTATGTATATGGCGAAAAAATATTTGAAGTCCGGTCCTGGGAATTGCAGGTGGGGTTTGGTAAAAGATTTAATAGACACGATGAGTTTTTATTATCTTTTTGTTAAAATCCCTTAACTAGTGTATTCCACACTCTTTTACTCCCTCAAATTTTATAATATAAAAAATTAAACCCCAAATGTTAATGTATACATAAGTACTCCGTTTTTGTTATAAATGAAACAGAAATCTAAATGTCAATATATCACATATTTCAACCTCATATACTTTTATGTTGTTTACACTAAAAATCTAAGAGTCAATTTTTATCACTATGTCTCACATGTAAGTTTACACTAAAAATAATTTCTCAATTTTCGCTTTTCAATTATGATACTTTTTATGTTGTTCGATATAATTTTATATTTCTATTTAAAAGTAAATGAAGCCTCCCTTAACGGAAATTCCTGGCTCCGCCTCTGAGTAAGGTAAATATTATTATCATCATAAGTAAAATTATATTTCTGCAATCTAACTTTTACTAACTTCACTAACATTTATATTTATGTTATTTAAGTTATATATATGGTCGGTTATACCACCTGAATTATATTTTCTGTAATCTAACTCTTATTAACTTCACTAACATTTATATTTATGTTAATAAGACCTCATGATTGTACGCAACACGTCATTTGACAACACGGTACTTTATGTACGCAACACGTCATTTGACAACACGGTACCATGGGTCAAGATTAATTCCGATCAATACGAATACGATGGGGTCTTTATATGTTATCTAACATTTATGATTACTTATGCAATTAATCATTATTTATTTCATGCATACTAATGTTTATTCTTAAATTTATAATCTTAAAAGTTAAAATAAAATAAAAAGGTAGTTTGTATTTTTATTAAAAGTAAATCTTAAAAGTTAAAATAAGAAAAAGTAGTTTGTACTTTTATTAAAAGTAAATCTTAAAAGTTAAAATACAAAAAGTAGTTTGTATTTTTATTAAAAGTAAATCTTAAAAGTTAAAATAAGAAAAAGTATTTTGTACTTTTATTAAAAGTAAATCTTAAAGGTTAAAATACAAAAAGTAGTTTATATTTTTATTAAAAGTAAATCTTAAAAGTTAAAATAAAAAAAAAAGTAGTTTGTATTTTTATTAAAAGTAAATCTTAAAAGTTAAAAAAAAAGAGATACAAAACACACATACACAAAATGCTATTTTTCTTTCTCATTTTCAAGTAACCAAAATACTTGAAATCTATAATTGGGTTCGGTTTTGGTGGAAATAAGGAAGAAGAAAAGATCCGTTAAGTAGAAGGTATAGATCGAAGCAAGGTTGGAACTTTGGGTGTCTACCGTTTAGAGGAACTCTTCTTTGAGTTTTCAAATTCGATTTTCAAAAGGCTACAAAGGTTGTATTCTAATCTTCTCTCGTTCGATTTCGTTAATTTGTTTTGTTTACTAAAGTTTTGTACAATGATCCGTGGAAGAGTATGATTTTATAAAGTTTTAAAAAATGCTTCCGCTCGCTTTGAATTAGTATCATACTCCAATAGGTATTTGGTTCACTATCTAAACAAATTTGATTTACATAATCCATTTTCTTAAAAGAATTCACACTATTTATTTTATGATGAGAGATTATATGTGTTAATTAAGATGAAAGAGAAGTATAAAGAAAAGAAACACTGCATATATACTTATAAACAAACCAAATAAAAAGGGTACACAAACAAAGCATAGTAATGTAAAACTATTTTCTAATGCCTAATTGTCTAATAATAAAAGGGACACTAACTTGTCTAATAAAAGGGACTCTGATTTGGCGGTACAGAGCCAAACCTTCTAACCTTGAAGATAATGTTCAAATCTTAGAAATGAGACGAAGATTGTTTCAAAGAATGAGACAAAGATTGCTCGGTGTAATTGTCTTTCAAAAATAGAAAAAATAAGTAAGGAAATGAAAATGGACATAAATTATTTATGTGTATACAAAGAGCCATAAGCATTATATTAGACTGTTTCTAACCGTGACGGTGACATCAAAGGCAAGTGATGTACTTTTTGGTGATGTGGCAAGGTCAAGAGACGAAGTTAAATAAATGGGGAGTTAAAAAAAATAGTCAAATTGTTTCAACAAACAAGGGTTCAATTGGATGTCTCTTAAAAAAAAAAAAAAATCCAAATTTCCAGTTATTTGATTTAAAAAAAATCCACGGGTACGGGTGATGGATCCAATGGATCCGCATCCACGACCCGCGGGTGCTATCCCTAATTGTGACAAGTACAAATCAACTAAAAGTCTAAAAGATAAATGCTCTTATAGGGATCAAATGTTCACAATAATTGCCTAAGCTAGATATGAAACAAATAGTTCATCAAAAAAAAAAAAAAAAATATGCATCTAAAGCTTCTACTGAAAATTAATGTGCAAGGTACAACATATAACTATATGTTCAAATTCATTTGAGCCTTCGGAGTCACAAGTATATGATGTATATATATTATTCAATTAACAAAATAGTAAATCGAAATTAATTCATATGAATAGTAAAACGAAATTAATTAATTTACTATTCACATAAAAAACGCATATTATAAAAGCGCATATGATGAAAACCGCATATGATGAAAAGCGCAGCGTATATGATAAAAAGCGAATATGATGAAAAGCACATCACATATGATGAAAAGCGCATATGATTAAAAGCGCATATGGTAAAAAACACAGCGCATATGGTGAAAAACACAGCGCATATGATTAAAAGCGTATATGGTGAAAAGGATATATGATAAAAAAACACATATGGTGATTTATAAAAAAAAAAAAAAACACATATGGTGATTAATGGAAAACACATATGGTGATTAATGAAAAGTATATTGTGAAAAAGAATCACAAATATTTCTTGAAAGAATTCAAGGTAAGATATATGAACCAATTCATCCATCATGTGAACCATTTTGATATTTCATGGTTCTAATAGACGCATCTAGCGGATGGTCTCATATTTGTATGTTATCAAGCCGTAATATGGCATTTGCAAAGTTTCTTGCACAAATTATTAAATTGAGAACACATTATTCTGATTACACCATTAAAAGGATGAGACTTGATAATGCTGGTGAGTTAACATCTCAAGCATTTAATGATCATTATATATCTACAGGGATTGTTGTTGAACATCCAGTTGCTCATGTGCATACACAAAATTGGTTTAGCTAAATCAATAGATAAACGCTTGCAGCTAATAACTAGACAATTGATAATGAGTACAAAACTATCAATATTTATATGTGGACATGTAAATTTACATGCTGCGACATTAATTCGCATTATACCATGTGGAAGCCATAAATATTTTCACTTACTACTTGATTTTGGCCAAGAGCCAAATATTTTCCACCGTAGAACATTGGTTGTACAGTGTATGTTCCAATTGTATCACCACAACACAATAAAATGTTTTTTTCAAAGAAAGATGGTAATATATTTTGGATATAAAACATCTTCAATCATAAGATATACTGAACCCATGATGGGTGATGTTTTTACAGCACGTTTTGCTGATTGTCATTTTAATAAAACATTGTTCCCTAGATTAGGGGGTGAAGTAAAAAAAAATAATAAAATGATGCTTCATGATGTGAACATCAATTAAGGTATATTGAACTCGCACAAAAGAATGTGAAACAAAAGTTCAAAAAATAATGCATATGCAAGAACTTGCAAATTAATTACTTTATGCATTTACAGATAAAAAAAAAGGTGACTAAATCATATATACCAGCGATAAATGCTTCAGCTCGAACTGAAATTCCAAAAGCTGGCAATAATGTCACTGTTGAGTCTTTGCCACGCATCAAACGTGGAAGATCAATTGGTTCCGAAGATAAAAATCCTCGAAAAAGAAAATCAGCTGATAATGAGGTAAAAGAAAGTGTTCAAGAAGAACCACAAATCAATATTCCTTCTGCAGAGGATATTGATAAATGTAAATACTAAAATTGCGATAAATTATGCAATATTATGGAACCGAAATGAAATTAAAATCTCTATGAGATATTTTCATATAATGTTACAATGACATCATGAATAAAGATGATGATCTGGAACTAAAATCTGTCATTGAATATACAAAATGGACATGATTGAGCTCAATGGAAAGGACAATACGAGCTGAATTAGAATCGCTCGATAAAAGAAAAGTTTTCGGATCAATCGTTATCACTTTTAAAGATGTGAAACGTATGGGATACAAATGAATTTTTATCCGAAAAGAAATGTGCAAATGAAGTTACAAGGAAAACTAGACTTGTAACTCAATATTTCCCACAAAGACCATAAATGAATTAGGAGGAAAACTTATCCTCCTGTAATGGATACAATTACTTATTAGATACTTAATCAACCTGGTAGTTATTTAAATGCATCTCATGAATGTTGTTACTACTTATCTGTATGGATCACTTAATAATGATATATATGAATATACCTAAAGAGTTAAGGTATCATAAGCATCTAATGTAAAACCCAAGGGAATATATTCCATTAAATCACAAAGATTTTTAAATAGGTTTATACAAACGGGACGTATGTGGTATAACCGATTAGATGACTACTTGATAAAAAAAAGGGTATAAATATAAACTTATTTTGCACGTATGTTTTATAAAAACAATGTTCGGATATGAGATCATAGTTGTTTATGTCAATGTTCTTAACATCATATGAACAAATAAAGAGATCTATGAAATCATTCAACTTCTAAAGAATTATTTTGAAATGAAAGATCTTGAAAAAACCAAGTATTACCTTGGATTGCAAATTGAGCATATGCCTAATAATTTACTTGTGCATCAAACAACTTATACCGAAAAGATTTTAAAACATTTTTTTTAAAGACAAACTCATTGTTGTTAGATCACTCAATATTGACACTGATCTATTTCATCCCTGCGAAGATCATGAAAATCTTAACAGATCGGAAGTTCCATATTTTAGTGCAATTGAGGTTCTTATGTATCTTATAGATTGTACAAGACCTGACATTTCTCTTGCAGTTAATTTGTTGGCAAGATTCAGCTCAAATGACAATGGAGCGGGATCAAACACATATTTTGATACCCTTGAGAAACTGCTGATTTAAAATTATTTTATTCTAACGTTTCAAAACAAGATTTGGTTGATTATGTATATACAGGTCATTCATCAAATCCTCATAAAGATAAATCTCAAACTCGATATGTATTCCTAAATGGAGGTACCACAAAATCATGGCGTTCTTAAAACAAACACTTGTTGCAACATCATCAAATCATGACGAAGTGATTGCATTATATGAAACTACTCGAAAATGTGTTTGGTTGAGATCAATGACACAAATCATTATTGATTCTTGTAGACTAGAACGCTATAAAAGACTAACAACTATCTTCACCAACAACTATATATGAAGATAATGCAGCTTGCATAATACAAATGAAAGAAGAGTATCAAAAGTGACTGAACAAAATATAAATACTGACGAGGCTCAGAAAAGAATGGTATATTGGTAAGGCTCAGAAAAGACTACAAGGGAATAGGAATTGAAACAAGGGTTTGAGCAAACCATGAAGGAGACTGTAGACAAATCACAGGGGCTAAACTTGTACATAAAAGATTTAGATGATACAGTTTTAAATGAAAACCTCAGATTCTTCTCATATACTCAAGATCTCGTAAAAGACAACCAGATTAAAATGAGATACGTTCAATCAACAACTCTGCTGATCTTTATACCAAAGCACTGCCAACTGCTATTTTCAGAACACACGTTCATAATATTGGCATGATGCATGTTCAGAAGATGTAACAACTCAGGCGTTGCCTACTTGAGGGGGAGTCAACTCTGTGCTGCACTCTTTTTCCCTTAGCTAAAGTTTTATCCCAATGGGTTTTCTTTAGCAAGGTTTTTAACGAGGAAGTACTAGTTATTCTCTAATAAAATTGTCATCCAAGGGGGAGTGTTATAAAATATCTAGATTGTGTTATAAAATATCTAGATTGGATGTTAATTTTATTATTATTATATTTCTTGCATAGTAATATTTTATACTATAAATAGACATGTATGGTAACCATTTAAGGTGTACCATTTCTCTTGAAATATCAATATCAATATTTCTTCTCTCTTTCTTCTCTCTTTTTCTCTCCTTGTTCTTATAACCATAAAAGGTAGTTATAAGCCTACTGAATTATAACAGTAATCATATATTATGCCAAATAATATTTCAAATTACTAAATATCTATACATTTAAACATATATGTATCTATTTACAATTAGTTGTTCGTGAATCGTCGGGAATAGTCAAAGGTCAATTGAATATATGAAACAGTTCAAACTTTTTGAGACTCAACTTTACAGACTTTGCTTATCGTGTCGGAATCATATAAAGATTAAGTTTAAATTTGGTCGGAAATTTTTGGGTCGTCACAGTACCTACCCGTTAAAGAAATTTCGTCCCGAAATTTGAGTGGGATGGTCATGGATTGAAATGTCCCGTTCTTATTGATTAAAAACGTTCCATATTAATTGATTTCGTTGCGAGGTTTTGACCTCTATATGAGACGTTTTTCAAAGACTGCATTCATTTTTAAAACAAACCATAACCTTTATTTCATAAATAAAGGTTTAAAAAGCTTTACGTAGATTATCAAATAATGATAATCTAAAATATCCTGTTTACACACGACCATTACATAATGGTTTACAATACAAATATGTTACATCGAAATCAGTTTCTTGAATGCAGTTTTTACACAATATCATACAAACATGGACTCCAAATCTTGTCCTTATTTTAGTATGCAACAGCGGAAGCTCTTAATATTCACCTGAGAATAAACATGCTTTAAACGTCAACAAAAATGTTGGTGAGTTATAGGTTTAACCTATATATATCAAATCGTAACAATAGACCACAAGATTTCATATTTCAATACACATCCCATACATAGAGATAAAAATCATTCATATGGTGAACACCTGGTAACCGACATTAACAAGATGCATATATAAGAATATCCCCATCATTCCGGGACACCCTTCGGATATGATATAAATTTCAAAGTACTAAAGCATCCGGTACTTTGGATGGGGTTTGTTAAGCCCAATAGATCTATCTTTAGGATTCGCGTCAATTAGGGTGTCTGTTCCCAAATTCTTAGATTACCAGACTTAATAAAAAGGGGCATATTCGATTTCGATAATTCAACCATAGAATGTAGTTTCACGTACTTGTGTCTATTTTGTAAATCATTTATAAAACCTGCATGTATTCTCATCCCAAAAATATTAGATTTTAAAAGTGGGACTATAACTCACTTTCACAGATTTTTACTTCGTCGGGAAGTAAGACTTGGCCACTGTTGATTCACGAACCTATAACAAAATATACATATATATTAAAGTATGTTCAAAATATATTTACAACACTTTTAATATATTTTGATGTTTTAAGTTTATTAAGTCAGCTGTCCTCGTTAGTAACCTATAACTAGTTGTCCACAGTTAGATGTACAGAAATAAATCGATAAATATTATCTTGAATCAATCCACGACCCAGTGTATACGTATCTCAGTATTGATCACAACTCAAACTATATATATTTTGGAATCAACCTCAACCCTGTATAGCTAACTCCAACATTCACATATAGAGTGTCTATGGTTGTTCCGAAATATATATAGATGTGTCGACATGATAGGTCGAAACATTGTATACGTGTCTATGGTATCTCAAGATTACATAATATACAATACAAGTTGATTAAGTTATGGTTGGAATAGATTTGTTACCAATTTTCACGTAGCTAAAATGAGAAAAATTATCCAATCTTGTTTTACCCATAACTTCTTCATTTTAAATCCGTTTTGAGTGAATCAAATTGCTATGATTTCATATTGAACTCTATTTTATGAATCTAAACAGAAAAAGTATAGGTTTATAGTCAGAAAAATAAGTTACAAGTCGTTTTTGTAAAGGTAGTCATTTCAGTCGAAAGAACGACGTCTAGATGACCATTTTAGAAAACATACTTCCACTTTGAGTTTAACCATAATTTTTGGATATAGTTTCATGTTCATAATAAAAATCATTTTCTCAGAATAACAACTTTTAAATCAAAGTTTATCATAGTTTTTAATTAACTAACCCAAAACAGCCCGCGGTGTTACTACGACGGCGTAAATCCGGTTTTACGGTGTTTTTCGTGTTTCCAGGTTTTAAATCATTAAGTTAGCATATCATATAGATATAGAACATGTGTTTAGTTGATTTTAAAAGTCAAGTTAGAAGGATTAACTTTTGTTTGCGAACAAGTTTAGAATTAACTAAACTATGTTCTAGTGATTACAAGTTTAAACCTTCGAATAAGATAACTTTATATGTATGAATCGAATGATGTTATGAACATCATTACTACCTTAATTTCCTTGGATAAACCTACTGGAAAAGAGAAAAATGGATCTAGCTTCAATGGATCCTTGGATGGCTCGAAGTTCTTGAAGCAGAATCATGACACGAAAACAAGTTCAAGTAAGATCATCACTTGAAATAAGATTGTTATAGTTATAGAAATTGAACCAAAGTTTGAATATGATTATTACCTTGTATTAGAATGATAACCTACTGTAAGAAACAAAGATTTCTTGAGGTTGGATGATCACCTTACAAGATTGGAAGTGAGCTAGCAAACTTGAAAGTATTCTTGATTTTATGAAACTAGGACTTTTGGAATTTATGAAGAACACTTAGAACTTGAAGATAGAACTTGAGAGAGATGAATTAGATGAAGAAAATTGAAGAATGAAAGTGTTTGTAGGTGTTTTTGGTCGTTGGTGTATGGATTAGATATAAAGGATATGTAATTTTGTTTTCATGTAAATAAGTCATGAATGATTACTCATATTTTTGTAATTTTATGAGATATTTCATGCTAGTTGCCAAATGATGGTTCCCACATGTGTTAGGTGACTCACATGGGCTGCTAAGAGCTGATCATTGGAGTGTATATACCAATAGTACATACATCTAAAAGCTGTGTATTGTACGAGTACGAATACGGGTGCATACGAGTAGAATTGTTGATGAAACTGAACGAGGATGTAATTGTAAGCATTTTTGTTAAGTAGAAGTATTTTGATAAGTGTATTGAAGTCTTTCAAAAGTGTATAAATACATATTAAAACACTACATGTATATACATTTTAACTGAGTCGTTAAGTCATCGTTAGTCGTTACATGTAAGTGTTGTTTTGAAACCTTTAGGTTAACGATCTTGTTAAATGTTGTTAACCCAATGTTTATAATATCAAATGAGATTTTAAATTATTATATTATCATGATATTATCATGTATGAATATCTCTTAATATGATATATATACATTAAATGTCTTTACAACGATAATCGTTACATATATGTCTCGTTTAAAAATCATTAAGTTAGTAGTCTTGTTTTTACATATGTAGTTCATTGTTAATATACTTTATGATATGTTTTCTTATCATAGTATCATGTTAACTATATATATATATCCATATATATGTCATCATATAGTTTTTACAAGTTTTAACGTTCGTGAATCACCGATCAACTTGGGTGGTCAATTGTCTATATGAAACATATTTCAATTAATCAAGTCTTAACAAGTTTGATTGCTTAACATGTTGGAAACATGTAATCATGTAAATATCAATCTCAATTAATATATATAAACATGGAAAAGTTCGGGTCACTACAGTACCTACCCGTTAAATAAATTTCGTCCCGAAATTTTAAGCTATTGAAGGTGTTGACGAATCTTCTGGAAATAGATGCGGGTATTTCTTCTTCATCTGATCTTCACGCTCCCAGGTGAACTCGGGTCCTCTACGAGCATTCCATCGAACCTTAACAATTGGTATCTTGTTTTGCTTAAGTCTTTTAACCTCACGATCCATTATTTCGACGGGTTCTTCGATGAATTGAAGTTTTTCGTTGATTTGGATTTCATCTAACGGAATAGTGAGATCTTCTTTAGCAAAACATTTCTTTAAATTCGAGACGTGGAAAGTGTTATGTACAGCCGCGAGTTGTTGAGGTAACTCTAGTCGGTAAGCTACTGGTCCGACACGATCAATAATCTTGAATGGTCCAATATACCTTGGATTTAATTTCCCTCGTTTACCAAATCGAACAACGCCTTTCCAAGGTGCAACTTTAAGCATGACCATCTCTCCAATTTCAAATTCTATATCTTTTCTTTTAATGTCAGCGTAGCTCTTTTGTCGACTTTGGGCGGTTTTCAACCGTTGTTGAATTTGGATGATCTTCTCGGTAGTTTCTTGTATAATCTCCGGACCCGTAATCTGTCTATCCCCCACTTCACTCCAACAAATCGGAGACCTGCACTTTCTACCATAAAGTGCTTCAAACGGCGCCATCTCAATGCTTGAATGGTAGCTGTTGTTGTAGGAAAATTCTGCTAATGTTAGATGTCGATCCCAACTGTTTCCGAAATCAATAACACATGCTCGTAGCATGTCTTCAAGCGTTTGTATCGTCCTTTCGCTCTGCCCATCAGTTTGTGGATGATAGGCAGTACTCATGTCTAGACGAGTTCCTAATGCTTGCTGTAATGTCTGCCAGAATCTTGAAATAAATCTGCCATCCCTATCAGAGATAATAGAGATTGGTATTCCATGTCTGGAGACGACTTCCTTCAAATACAGTCGTGCTAACTTCTCCATCTTGTCATCTTCTCTTATTGGTAGGAAGTGTGCTGATTTGGTGAGACGATCAACTATTACCCAAATAGTATCAAAACCACTTGCAGTCCTTGGCAATTTAGTGATGAAATCCATGGTAATGTTTTCCCATTTCCATTCCGGGATTTCGGGTTGTTGAAGTAGACCTGATGGTTTCTGATGCTCAGCTTTGACCTTAGAACACGTCAAACATTCTCCTACGTATTTAGCAACATCGGCTTTCATACCCGGCCACCAAAAATGTTTCTTGAGATCCTTGTACATCTTCCCCGTTCCAGGATGTATTGAGTATCTGGTTTTATGAGCTTCTCTAAGTACCATTTCTCTCATATCTCCAAATTTTGGTACCCAAATCCTTTCAGCCCTATACCGGGTTCCGTCTTCCCGAATATTAAGATGCTTCTCCGATCCTTTGGGTATTTCATCCTTTAAATTTCCCTCTTTTAAAACTCCTTGTTGCGCCTCCTTTATTTGAGTAGTAAGGTTATTATGAATCATTATATTCATAGATTTTACTCGAATGGGTTCTCTGTCCTTCCTGCTCAAGGCATCGGCTACCACATTTGCCTTCCCCGGGTGGTAACGAATCTCAAAGTCGTAATCATTCAATAATTCAATCCACCTACGCTGCCTCATATTCAGTTGTTTCTGATTAAATATGTGTTGAAGACTTTTGTGGTCGGTATATATAATACTTTTGACCCCATATAAGTAGTGCCTCCAAGTCTTTAATGCAAAAACAACCGCGCCTAATTCCAAATCATGCGTCGTATAATTTTGTTCGTGAATCTTCAATTGTCTAGACGCATAAGCAATCACCTTCGTTCGTTGCATTAATACACAACCGAGACCTTGCTTTGATGCATCACAATAAATCACAAAATCATCATTCCCTTCAGGCAATGACAATATAGGTGCCGTAGTTAGCTTTTTCTTCAATAACTGAAACGCTTTCTCTTGTTCATCATTCCATTCAAATTTCTTCCCTTTATGCGTTAATGCAGTCAAGGGTTTTGCTATTCTGGAAAAGTCTTGGATGAACCTTCTGTAGTAACCAGCTAGTCCTAAAAACTGGCGTATGTGTTTCGGAGTTTTCGGGGTTTCCCACTTTTCATCAGTTTCTATCTTTGCCGGATCCACCTTAATACCTTCTTTGTTCACTATGTGACCGAGGAATTGAACTTCTTCCAACCAAAATGCACACTTTGAAAACTTAGCGTACAATTCTTCCTTCCTCAATACTTCTAACACCTTTCTCAAATGTTCACCGTGTTCTTGGTCATTCTTTGAGTAAATAAGTATGTCATCAATGAAAACAATGACAAACTTGTCAAGGTATGGTCCACACACTCGGTTCATAAGGTCCATGAACACAGCTGGTGCATTAGTTAAACCAAACGGCATGACCATAAACTCGTAATGACCGTAACGTGTTCTGAAAGCAGTCTTTGGAATATCATCTTCTTTCACCCGCATTTGATGATACCCGGAACGTAAGTCAATCTTTGAATAAACAGACGAGCCTTGTAGTTGATCAAATAAGTCGTCGATTCTCGGTAGTGGGTAGCGGTTCTTGATGGTAAGTTTGTTCAACTCTCGGTAGTCGATACACAACCTGAATGTACCATCTTTCTTCTTGACAAACAAAACAGGAGCTCCCCACGGTGATGTGCTTGGTCGAATGAAACCACGCTCTAAAAGTTCTTGTAATTGGCTTTGCAGTTCTTTCATCTCGCTGGGTGCGAGTCTGTAAGGAGCACGAGCTATTGGTGCAGCTCCTGGTACAAAATCTATTTGAAATTCAACGGATCGATGTGGGGGTAATCCCGGTAATTCTTTCGGAAATACATCGGGAAATTCTTTTGCAATGGGAACATCATTGATGCTCTTTTCTTCAGTTTGTACTTTCTCGACGTGTGCTAGAACAGCATAGCAACCTTTTCTTATTAGTTTTTGTGCCTTCAAATTACTAATAAGATGTAGCTTCGTGTTGCCCTTTTCTCCGTACACCATTAAGGGTTTTCCTTTTTCTCGTATAATGCGAATTGCATTTTTGTAACAAACGATCTCTGCTTTCACTTCTTTCAACCAGTCCATACCGATTATCACATCAAAACTCCCTAACTCTACTGGTATCAAATCAATCTTAAATGTTTCGCTAACCAGTTTAATTTCTCGATTCCGACATATATTATCTGCTGAAATTAATTTACCATTTGCTAATTCGAGTAAAAATTTACTATCCAAAGGCGTCAATGGACAACTTAATTTAGCACAAAAATCTCTACTCATATAGCTTCTATCCGCACCCGAATCAAATAAAACGTAAGCAGATTTATTGTCAATAAGAAACGTACCCGTAACAAGCTCCGGGTCTTCCTGTGCCTCTGCCGCATTAATATTGAAAACTCTTCCGCGGCCTTGTCCATTCGTGTTCTCTCGGTTCGGGCAATTTCTAATAATGTGGCCCGGTTTTCCACATTTATAACAAACTACATTGGCATAACTTGCTCCGACACTACTTGCTCCACCATTACTCGTTCCGACACCATTTGTTCCTTTCGTTCTGTTAACCCCTGGTCCGTAGACGTCACACTTCGCCGCGCTATGACCATTTCTTTTACACTTGTTGCAAAATTTGGTGCAGAACCCCGAGTGATACTTTTCACACCTTTGGCATAGCTGCTTCTGATTGTTGTTGTTGTTGCGGTTATTATTGTTGTTGGGATGATTGTTGTAGCTGTTGTTGTTGTTGTTGTTGTTGTTGTTGTTGTTGTTGTTGTTGTTGTTGTTGGGCCGTTTGTTGTAGTTGCGATTGATGTTGCGATTGTTGGGATAATTGTTGCGATTATTGTTGTAATTACTGTTGTTGTTGTATTGGTGATTCTTATCACCGTTTTCCTCTCACTTTCTTTTGACTTGCTTCACATTGGCCTCTTCAGCAGTCTGTTCTTTAATTCTTTCTTCAATCTGGTTCACTAGTTTGTGAGCCATTCTACATGCCTGTTGTATGGAGGCGGGCTCGTGTGAACTTATATCTTCTTGGATTCTTTCCGGTAATCCTTTCACAAACGCGTCGATCTTCTCTTCCTCATCTTCGAATGCTCCCGGACACAATAGGCACAATTCTGTGAATCGTCTTTCGTACGTGGTAATATCAAATCCTTGGGTTCGTAACCCTCTAAGTTCTGTCTTGAGCTTATTGACCTCGGTTCTGGGACGGTACTTCTCGTTCATCAAGTGCTTGAATGCTGACCACGGTAGTGCGTACGCATCGTCTTGTCCCACTTGCTCTAGATAGGTATTCCACCATGTTAACGCAGAACCTGTGAAGGTATGCGTAGCGTACTTCACTTTGTCCTCTTCAGTACACTTACTTATGGCAAACACCGATTCAACCTTCTCGGTCCACCGTTTCAATCCGATCGGTCCTTCGGTTCCATCAAATTCCAAAGGTTTGCAGGCAGTGAATTCTTTGTAGGTGCATCCTACACGATTTCCTGTACTGCTAGATCCAAGGTTATTGTTGGTATGTAGCGCAGCCTGTACTGCGGCTATGTTTGAAGCTAGAAAAGTACGGAATTCCTCTTCATTCATATTCACGGTGTGTCGAGTAGTCGGTGCCATTTCCTTCAAAATAGTTAAATGGAACAAGTTAATCATACAGAATATTAAGAGTAGTTAATAGTATTTCGTAGCATAATATGAACTCATTTATAAAAGCTTTTTCTTCATATTAGCGTTTTATAAGTTTAAATTCGGGTAGTACCTACCCGTTAAGTTCATACTTAGTAGCTAATATACAATTCAACTACTACAATTCTATATGAAAAACTGATTGTAATAATATTTCGCGTTCAAACTTTTATACAATATTTTACAAACTTACAATACCGCTTATTTTACATAAAGCATGAAATATAGCACACAATAACTTTGATACAAGATAGTTGTGAAGACAATTCTAGCTAGTACACAAGTCGTTCGGCAAAGGCAATAAAGACACGTAATTCATACGTCCAGAAACAAGTCATGCATTCTGGTTTTACTAGGACTACTTCCCATCCTTGGTCTTGTGCAACATAACCGTTATGTCCGTTGATAAGACAGCATGTTGTAACGTCATCAAAGGGACGAGGGTTACGTAATGTCCAACAGTCCCGTAATAATCTAAACACCTCATTTCTTACCCCAATTACCGACTCCGTCACTTGTGGAAACGTTTTGTTTAATAGTTGTAGCCCGATGTTCTTGTTCTCACTTTGGTGAGAAGCGAACATTACTAATCCGTAAGCATAACATGCTTCTTTATGTTGCATGTTAGCCGCTTTTTCTAAATCACGAAGTCCAATATTCGGATATATTGAGTCAAAATAATTTCTTAACCCGTTGCGTAAAATAGCATTTTGGTTCCCCGCAATATATGCGTCAAAGTAAACACATCGTAACTTATGGGTTTCCCAATGTGATATCCCCCATCTTTCAAACGAAAGTCTCTTATAAACCAAGACATTCTTGGAACGTTCTTCGAATGTCTTACAAACTGATCTCGCCTTAAATAGTTGTGCCGAAGAATTCTGGCCGACTCTAGACAAGATTTCATCAATCATGTCTCCGGGTAGGTCTCTTAAAATATTGGGTTGTCTATCCATTTTGTGTTTTTATACTGTAAAATAGACAAGAGTTAGATTCATAAAAAAAATACTTATTAATACAAGCAATTTTTACATATATCATAAAGCATAAGCACACTATATTACATATATTACACCACACGAATACAACTATCTTATTCCGACTCGCTTGTTTCTTCTTCTTCGGTTTTGGTTCGTTTTGCCAAGTTTCTAGGGATATATGATGTTCCCCTAATACGAGCCGTCGTTATCCACATTGGTTTAGAAAAACCTGGTGGTTTAGAGGTCCCCGGGTCATTGTTACAACTTAAGGACTTCGGGGGTTGACGATACATATAAAGTTCATCGGGGTTGGAATTAGATTTCTCTATTTTTATGCCCTTTCCATTATTATTTTCTTTTGCCTTTTTAAATTCAGTTGGGGTAATTTCTATAACATCATCGGAATTCTCGTCAGAATCCGATTCATCGGAGAATTGGTAATCCTCCCAATATTTTGCTTCCTTGGCGGAAACACCATTGACCATAATTAACCTTGGTCGGTTGGTTGAGGATTTTCTTTTACTTAACCGTTTTATTATTTCCCCCACCGGTTCTACTTCTTCATCCGGTTCCGATTCTTCTTCCGGTTCCGATTCTTCTTCCGGTTCCGACTCTTCTTCCCGTTCCTCTTCGGGAACTTGTGAATCAGTCCACGAATCATTCCAATTTACATTTGACTCTTCATTATTATTAGGTGAGTCAATGGGACTTGTTCTAGAGGTAGACATCTATCACATAATATCAAACGCGTTAAGAGATTAATATATCACATAATATTCACATGTTAAAAATATATAGTTTCCAACAAAATTTGTTAAGCAATCATTTTTCAAGTAAACACGGTCGAAGTCCAGACTCACTAATGCATCCTAACAAACTCGATAAGACACACTAATGCAAATTTTCTGGTTCTCTAAGACCAACGCTCTGATACCAACTGAAATGTCCCGTTCTTATTGATTAAAAACGTTCCATATTAATTGATTTCGTTGCGAGGTTTTGACCTCTATATGAGACGTTTTTCAAAGACTGCATTCATTTTTAAAACAAACCATAACCTTTATTTCATAAATAAAGGTTTAAAAAGCTTTACGTAGATTATCAAATAATGATAATCTAAAATATCCTGTTTACACACGACCATTACATAATGGTTTACAATACAAATATGTTACATCGAAATCAGTTTATTGAATGCAGTTTTTACACAATATCATACAAACATGGACTCCAAATCTTGTCCTTATTTTAGTATGCAACAGCGGAAGCTCTTAATATTCACCTGAGAATAAACATGCTTTAAACGTCAACAAAAATGTTGGTGAGTTATAGGTTTAACCTATATATATCAAATCGTAACAATAGACCACAAGATTTCATATTTCAATACACATCCCATACATAGAGATAAAAATCATTCATATGGTGAACACCTGGTAACCGACATTAACAAGATGCATATATAAGAATATCCCCATCATTCCGGGACACCCTTCGGATATGATATAAATTTCGAAGTACTAAAGCATCCGGTACTTTGGATGGGGTTTGTTAAGCCCAATAGATCTATCTTTAGGATTCGCGTCAATTAGGGTGTCTGTTCTCAAATTCTTAGATTACCAGACTTAATAAAAAGGGGCATATTCGATTTCGATAATTCAACCATAGAATGTAGTTTCACGTACTTGTGTCTATTTTGTAAATCATTTATAAAACCTGCATGTATTCTCATCCCAAAAATATTAGATTTTAAAAGTGGGACTATAACTCACTTTCACAGATTTTTACTTCGTCGGGAAGTAAGACTTGGCCACTGTTGATTCACGAACCTATAACAATATATACATATATATTAAAGTATGTTCAAAATATATTTACAACACTTTTAATATATTTTGATGTTTTAAGTTTATTAAGTCAGCTGTCCTCGTTAGTAACCTATAACTAGTTGTCCACAGTTAGATGTACAGAAATAAATCGATAAATATTATCTTGAATCAATCCACGACCCAGTGTATACGTATCTCAGTATTGATCACAACTCAAACTATATATATTTTGGAATCAACCTCAACCCTGTATAGCTAACTCCAACATTCACATATAGAGTGTCTATGGTTGTTCCGAAATATATATAGATGTGTCGACATGATAGGTCGAAACATTGTATACGTGTCTATGGTATCTCAAGATTACATAATATACAATACAAGTTGATTAAGTTATGGTTGGAATAGATTTGTTACCAATTTTCACGTAGCTAAAATAAGAAAAATTATCCAATCTTGTTTTACCCATAACTTCTTCATTTTAAATCCGTTTTGAGTGAATCAAATTGCTATGATTTCATATTGAACTCTATTTTATGAATCTAAACAGAAAAAGTATAGGTTTATAGTCGGAAAAATAAGTTACAAGTCGTTTTTGTAAAGGTAGTCATTTCAGTCGAAAGAACGACGTCTAGATGACCATTTTAGAAAACATACTTCCACTTTGAGTTTAACCATAATTTTTGGATATAGTTTCATGTTCATAATAAAAATCATTTTCTCAGAATAACAACTTTTAAATCAAAGTTTATCATAGTTTTTAATTAACTAACCCAAAACAGCCCGCGGTGTTACTACGATGGCGTAAATCCGGTTTTACGGTGTTTTTCGTGTTTCCAGGTTTTAAATCATTAAGTTAGCATATCATATAGATATAGAACATGTGTTTAGTTGATTTTAAAAGTCAAGTTAGAAGGATTAACTTTTGTTTGCGAACAAGTTTAGAATTAACTAAACTATGTTCTAGTGATTACAAGTTTAAACCTTCGAATAAGATAGCTTTATATGTATGAATCGAATGATGTTATGAACATCATTACTACCTTAATTTCCTTGGATAAACCTACTGGAAAAGAGAAAAATGGATCTAGCTTCAATGGATCCTTGGATGGCTCGAAGTTCTTGAAGCAGAATCATGACACGAAAACAAGTTCAAGTAAGATCATCACTTGAAATAAGATTGTTATAGTTATAGAAATTGAACCAAAGTTTGAATATGATTATTACCTTGTATTAGAATAATAACCTACTGTAAGAAACAAAGATTTCTTGAGGTTGGATGATCACCTTACAAGATTGGAAGTGAGCTAGCAAACTTGAAAGTATTCTTGATTTTATGAAACTAGGACTTTTGGAATTTATGAAGAACACTTAGAACTTGAAGATAGAACTTGAGAGAGATCAATTAGATGAAGAAAATTGAAGAATGAAAGTGTTTGTAGGTGTTTTTGGTCGTTGGTGTATGGATTAGATATAAAGGATATGTAATTTTGTTTTCATGTAAATAAGTCATGAATGATTACTCATATTTTTGTAATTTTATGAGATATTTCATGCTAGTTGCCAAATGATGGTTCCCACATGTGTTAGGTGACTCACATGGGCTGCTAAGAGCTGATCATTGGAGTGTATATACCAATAGTACATACATCTAAAAGCTATGTATTGTACGAGTACGAATACGGGTGCATACGAGTAGAATTGTTGATGAAACTGAACGAGGATGTAATTGTAAGCATTTTTGTTAAGTAGAAGTATTTTGATAAGTGTATTGAAGTCTTTCAAAAGTGTATAAATACATATTAAAACACTACATGTATATACATTTTAACTGAGTCGTTAAGTCATCGTTAGTCGTTACATGTAAGTGTTGTTTTGAAACCTTTAGGTTAACGATCTTGTTAAATGTTGTTAACCCAATGTTTATAATATCAAATGAGATTTTAAATTATTATATTATCATGATATTATCATGTATGAATATCTCTTAATATGATATATATACATTAAATGTCTTTACAACGATAATCGTTACATATATGTCTCGTTTAAAAATCATTAAGTTAGTAGTCTTGTTTTTACATATGTAGTTCATTGTTAATATACTTTATGATATGTTTTCTTATCATAGTATCATGTTAACTATATATATATATATCCATATATATGTCATCATATAGTTTTTACAAGTTTTAACGTTCGTGAATCACCTATCAACTTGGGTGGTCAATTGTCTATATGAAACATATTTCAATTAATCAAGTCTTAACAAGTTTGATTGCTTAACATGTTGGAAACATGTAATCATGTAAATATCAATCTCAATTAATATATATAAACATGGAAAAGTTCGGGTCACTACATGGATGACAATAAGTATGTTTTCATGACACATAGAAGCTGAAAATTAGATTTTTATCATCATCGAGTAATATAGATAAAACAATCTGATTTTGTGAAGAGTACAAGTGAAGTTATCACACAAGAGTGAAATGAGTAAATGCTGGTTTTTCTTAATCGGTGACGTAGTCACGATTGATTTCCAGAATTCAAGGAATTTAAAGAAAATCTTCGTAATAAGATTTGGTTCTTCGGTGACCAAGGAAATTAGATTTCTTCTTGGTTAAATGCGATGATCTGTCGCGATTTCTCTGTCGAACATTTTACTATAAATCCACTCCCTTCGTTTCCTTTATATTTTGGAGTCACATCCTTTTGTTTTCCTCTTCCCGACTTTAAGTCAAGCGAATAATGGTTCAGAATTCGTAAGTATGGAGTTTCGAATGAACATCATGTTCTAAACAAGAAAGAACGAAATCGCACGATTTGATTTGTCAAATTACCAGAATCACTGAGAATATAACTATCAAGAATATACTTTCTTAATATGTTCAGAAGTTAAGCAGAATGAAAGAGTTATGAAACATGACACATGATGACGTTATGATCTGTGAATCATCATATCCCATTAGAAACTCAGCATGACTTACTGTAATATAATCACATTGATCAAGTGTCATTATATTATACTAACTCATGCTTCAGTTCCCAACACTACTTCAAAAGCATTCATAATTTAAACTTTAATTTTTCAGAATTTAGAAATTAAAACAGTTTCCCTTTTGATGTAATATAGATAGCACGAAGAGATGAATAATTTCGGACAATAATATTTATGAAAATATCCTCAGAAATATCGAAGATATTTATGATGATATTTTAGAATTTCTAAGATCGAAGGTTGATGAAGAAAGATTTTCCGCAAGATTTTAACATGACTTCGGAGCAAGATATTCTCTAAAGATTTCAACGGATCCATAATTACCTAGATTCTTTGAATATAGGGTATGGTCCTTATATTTGTCCTTGGTCTCCTTCGTGGTTAGCTCAATCCATTTTCCAGTTCCAATTTTCTGAGCTTTTCCAACATAATATTCTTTATTATCAAACTTCCGATGATTAAGGTCGTTTACGGTTGTCTACGGTTTCTGCTGCTTCATTCAGCTTTTTCAACATTCAGAGTATTGATTTGTAGACTGAGTGCTTTTCAGAATTTCAGAATGAAAGATCATAATTCTAAGAGATAAATGTTATACATATAACTGTTGATGTAGATATGTTGTGAGTTATCAAAGTACTGTTTGCTGATTCCCGATAATTGGTATGGCAGTTCTCGTTACAAGATGCAGATGAGTATATGATAGGGTTTCAATGAATAAATATAATGATTTATCAGAGAGATTTAAGCCAAGAAGCAACGAGGTTGCTGGTACGTCTGCTGGTAATATGGTGGAATATAAAAGGTTCCCTGGTAACAATAAAAGAGCACGCATATATATCAATGTTATAATAAAGTTGTTTCGAACGAAAAGTCGAAGTTGACTTGTTGGAGCTGTGACAAAATTTGCTACTTTGAAAGGGATTATCAAGTTATTTTGGGTAATAATAACACTAAGGAATTAGCACAGCTACGTGTTAAACGTTTACTCAGTTGCCGAGAGTTTCTCAGGTGCATAACTATATGAATAAATCTTTCCTTCCGTAGATGATGTGCGGTTGATTCATCCTATCGATTGAGGTGTTTTCAAGAATCATGAAAGGTTTGAACGCAGATTGTAATCGTCAAGATACAAATGAGGTTTAAGATGAAATCAAGTGGCAAACTTGAAGAATTGTTTAGTTTCATATGTTATAATCAATATTTTAATTCATTTTTAATTGTCCAATGTTGGTAGTCCACAGTTAGTAATTCAATAATTCATATATAATATTTGAATTAATTAATACGTATCATGATCCATTGTATACATGTCTCAGACTCGATCACAACTCAAAGTATATATATTATTGTAGAATCAACCTCAACCCTGTATAGCTAACTCCAGCATTACTGCATATAGAGTGTCTATGGTTATTCCAAATAATATATATAGATGCGTCGATATGATATGTCAAAACCTTGTATACGTGTCCCGATATTTAATGTGCGTAAAATAAATAACAGAAACTAAATGACGATAAATAAAATTGTGAGAATATAAATTGCGATAATTAAGTTGCGATAAATAAAATGTAATCAGTTAGCTAGGAATAGTTAGCTAGGAACAGTTAGTGTGGATTGTTAACAAAATTTCTGATAGTTAATTTGTTTGTTTCTAACAAATTTTATTTTTGTCCAATGTTTTCTTCACTATGCCACTTGTTGGATTATGATAGGTCAAAATCCAAATATGAAATTGAATGGAAATGGTTATTCTGTGGTGAACGGATTCGTATATCGGTGGAAGTAAGTAGGATAGTAAACGACTGTTGAATCAGCTTCGAAGAATATACAGTGGAACTTATTAATGTGAAATCTAAATATTCCTCGGGTACTACCTACCCGTTAAAATATTTTCACCATTAACAGTTTGTACAAAAGATTTTTTTTTAATTACAATCTTTATGAAAATATACTTACATATATATTTTCTTCAGATATAATCATGGATTTAATGAGTTAATATGATATTAAACTCATTTGATTTACCGTTAGAACAAGAATATATAATCTCTAAAATATTAGAATTCGAACGAAGATAAATAATTTAGATCGTCATGTAGAACGATGATTATGCTCGAGGTACAGAATGAGATATTGAGACATGGATTGTTGATGGTACTGGTGCTGTTACTGATGGTACTGTTGGTGCCGGTGGTGTTGTTGAAGTTGGTAAATTTTGCACCATATTCTCCAAATTGATTACTCGAGCGCGAAGTTCGTTGACTTCTTCTATTATTCCGGAATGATTGTCGGTCAGAACGAGCGGATGAATAAGGTTTAGAATTTTAGATAGAATATACTCGTGGCGAGATACTCTGGAAATGAGTGTGAAAATGGTGTTTCGAATGGGTTTACCGGTAAGTGCTTCAGGATCATCGCCAAGAGTGGAATTTGGTAGATGGAAGAGATCACCTTCTTCTTGCCTCCAATGGTTAAGTAGGCTACGAACCCATCAGGTGAATTGGGGATGGCTGATTGGTTGATCCATTCCGGTCACACTGCTTTCGGAGCTTGAGTGAAACTCCATATCGGAATCCGAGGGACATGAACTAGTGGCGAGTTCCATTTCGTACGATTGAATGAACAATTTTTCGATATGAAATGATTTTCGGCTATCGGGTGGTATTCTAATTATATAGAATATCTATATATATAGAACAAAAGATTTCGTAGATTACAGAGGAATTTATGGAATATATTAGGCAAGGTTTACAGTAATAGATACGCTAAGATATGAATTTTGTCTATACACTATTCATGCAATCAATGCAATAAGATGTGTCTAGACTAAGAATGATAAGCAGGTAATTTCCTAAGGATGATAAGCAGATGATTTCTGACTAGAAATGATAAGCAAAACTTTTGACATGCAGACATGGTCGAAGTCCAGACTCACTAATGCATCTAAACAACTATCAGTTAGACACACTAATGCAAGACCTGGTTCGCTAAGACCACCGCTCTGATACCAACTTTAATGACCCGTCCTAATCCATCTGGACGAGTACATTACATTTGGTTACATCGTGAGGTACTTGACCTCTATATGATACATTTTACAAACATTGCATTCGTTTTTAAAAGAGAAACTTTCATTACTTCGAAAGTTGACGGCATGCATACCATTTCATAATATGTCCAACTATAATTGACTTAATAATAATCTTGATGAACTCAACGACTCGAATGCAACGTATTTTGAAATATGTCATGAATGACTTCAAGTAATATCTTTAAAATGAGCAAATGCACAACGAAAGATTTCTTTCATACCTGAGAATAAACATGCTTTCAAGTGTCAACCAAAAGGTTGGTGAGTTCATTAGTTTATCATAAACAATCTTTTCCATCATTTTAATAGACCACAAGTGTAACGACCCGGATTTTTCCAATCGTTTTATACTTATGAGATTAATATTTACATAAATTAAACCTTACCAACATGATAAGCAATCCAAATTGTTGAGACTTGTGTTTTTGAAAAGAGTTTTACACAACGTTTGACCGTCCAATTTGACCGATGATATCACGAACTATATAACATACGATAATTATACGTTTGTGTATATATATGTATTTATATATATTTAACATGATCTAAGGATGGTTTAACATCTCATTGTGTACTAATGACAATGAGTTATAAGTATATTTTGAAACTACTAACTTAAGTTTTCAAAACGATAACTATACGTAACATTCTTTGATATATATACTTATAACCTATAATGCTTATACATGTATCGTATATATAATGTATTTAATCAATTTTTAAGGACTTAAATACATAAAACAATATAAGTATATTCACAAAAGATAGCTATATTTGAATTCTCATTCCATTTCCTCAAGATTTCTATACGTATATCTAGGGTATATGTACCCGTATCATACCCAGCTTCTATATGTATTTACTATTGGTATATACACATCAAATCAACATCCTAATCAACATTATTACTGCCCTAGATATGAGGTAACTAGGATTTTTCAAGTAGCATGAATTATTAGTAAGAAAACAAAATTAGGAATCCTTTTCTTTCTTTATAAACTAAAAACGTTTTTATGAATGAACACCATTTCTTCACTCCATTTTCTCATACCTACACCCTCATTTCTCTCTCAAAATAATCCTAACTTCATACTTGATCATCTCCAAGCATTTTCCCCATCATTTAGCTTCAATTATAAGCCTTAAACACCATAAGAAAACTCTTTCAAGAACATATCAAAATAACCACCCATTTGAAGAAGTATACTTCCAACCTTTTGATCTAACTCCACCACTCTTTGATTCCAAGAATTTTTCTTATCTCTTACAGTAACTTTGTCCAAGTAACTTGAGCTAGTAACCTTGTTCATAATCTTGTTCGATTCATAATTATATAGCTATCTTATTTTATGTTGTAAAATTTTAACAACAAGAACATAGTTTGAATGATTTCAAACTTGTTTGCAAACTAAATAGATCTTTCTAAATTAACTTTTAAAATACTTCAAGACCTGTAATATATCATAATGATATGCTAACTTAACAAGATATAACTTGGTTTTACAAAGAACACCTTAAAAACTGAATCTACGTCGTCGGAGTGCAACCGGGGGCTGTTTTGGGTTGGATAATTAAAAACCATCTTGAACTTTGAATTGGAAGTTCATGTTCTGGAAAAATGATATTTCTTATGAATATGTTAACACATAAAAATTTCATGGTTTAACTCAAAGTGTAAGTGTTTTTAGAAAAATGATCATTAAATGTTGTTTTTATGATGGAAAATGATCACTTTCATAAGTTTTACCAAAGTTTGACCTATAACCTGTGATTTTGAATACAAACTAAGGTATTTTCAGTTCATATTCTTAAAATTTGACTCGATCCAAGGAAGTGGCAAGTTGAACCAACAAAAACGGAGTTGTAATGAAGAAACTACGACTAAAACAAGATTGGGTATCCGAAGCTAGTTTAGCTACGAAAATATTTGGAGATAAAGTAAATTAATCATATCTTTTCTAAATAATATGATATTTTATATATAATTACTTATGATTTGATTTTATATATTTCAGGACCACCCGTAAACAACACGAGAAGATTAATCATAAGACCTCATGATTGTACGCAACACGTCATTTGACAACACGGTACTTTATGTACGCATCACGTCATTTGACAACATGGTACCATGGGTCGAGATTAATTTTGATCAATACGAATACGATGGGGTCTTTATTTATTTTATTGAGCAACTAATTGTGGACCACTAACATCGGACTGCTAACTACGGACTAAGAAAATATTAAAAGTATTATAAGTATAAATATATATATGTAATGATTACTTGAAAAGAAAATATGTTGATATATTATATATATATGGTTAGGTTCATGATATCTATCGGAGACCAAGTCGAGTTAAATACCTTCAAGGCAAAAGTGAGTATATAGTCCCACTTTTAAACTCTAAATATTTCGGGATGAGAATACATGCATTTTATGATTTACGTTATGGACACAAGTGATAAAAAAAATATATTCTACGTTGAGTTGTACCACTGGCATACTTCCCTGTAGCTTGGTAACTACTATTTACATGTGGTATTGTAAACGCGAATCCTGTTGATAGATCTATCGGGCCTGATAACCCCAACCGGACTGGACGATCAGTATTCAATGGTTGCACAGTACTTTGTTTCGGTGACTACACTTGGTACAGTGTAGTGAGATTTCATAATAAAGGGAATATGCAACGTTGATTAAATGTTAAGTATGGTTATCAAGTGCTCAACCACTTAGAATATTTTTATTAAAACGTTTATGTATATGAAATCTTGTGGTCTATATTTATAACGCTGCTAGCATTAAACCTATATCTCACCAACTTTATGTTGACATTTAAAGCATGTTTATTCTCAGGTTCCTAGAAGTCTTCCGCTGTTTGAATATATGTTAGAGAAACCATGTGCATGGAGTCATACATGTTTTATTCGAGGAAGCATTGCATTCACAAAATCATCACCGTGTATTTATTTTGACTGCATTGTCAACGGAAGTATTCTTGTAAACTGTTATTTACGGTGATTGTCTATATGTAGAAATTATCAGATGTCGAAAACATTGAATTTTAAATATTCATTAATGGTATATCTTTTCAAAAGAATGCAATGTTTATAAAACGTATCATATAGAGGTCAAATGCCTCGCGATGTGATCATATGTTATTGTATTCGTCCCTATGGATTGGGTCGGGTCATTTCATGTGGTATCAGAGCGGTGGTCTTAGCGAACCAGGTCTGCATTAGTGTGTCTAACTGATAAGTCGTTAGGTTGCATTAGTGAGTCTGGACTTCGACCGTGTCTGCATGTCAAAATTTTGCTTATCATTTTGTGTCGAAAATCATCTATTTATCATCTGTAGGAAATTACCTGCTTATCATCTTAAGTCTAAACGCGTCTTACTGCATTCATTGCATGAATGGTGTATAGACAAAATTCATATCTTAGCGTATTTGCTAATTCATATCTACGCGTATCTGTTACTGTAAACTTTGTCTGACATATTCCGTAAATCCCTCCGTAATCTATGAGATCTTTTGTTCTATATATGTGGATATTCTATATAATTAGAATACCACCCGATAGCCGGAAAATCATTTCATATCGAAAAATCCTTTATTCAATCATACGAAATGGAACTCGTCACTAGTTGAAGTCCCTCGGATTCCGATATGGAATACCACTCAAGCTCCGAAAGCAGTGTGACCGGAATGGATCAACCAATTAGTCATCATCTATTTTGGATGGATTGGGGAT
The DNA here is from genome assembly GCF_046630445.1 of Rutidosis leptorrhynchoides. Taxonomy (NCBI): domain Eukaryota; kingdom Viridiplantae; phylum Streptophyta; class Magnoliopsida; order Asterales; family Asteraceae; genus Rutidosis; species Rutidosis leptorrhynchoides. Next base: position 270,573,233 of record NC_092339.1, on the reverse strand, counting down.
GGGTTCGTAGCCTCCTCAATCATTGGAGACAAGAAGAAGGTGATCCCTTCCATCCACCAAATTGCCCTCTTGACGATGAACCTGAAGCACTTACCGGCGAACCTGTTCGAGAAACCATTTTCTCTCTCATTTCCAGAGTATCTCGTCACGATTATATACTACATCAAATTCTAGATTTTATTTATCCGCTCGTCCGAACCGACAATCACCCCGGTGTAATAGAAGAAGTCAACGAGCTTCGCACTCGGGTAGTGGCTTTGGAGAATACGGTACGAAGGTTACAAACACCATCAGCAGCATCAGCAGCATAACCAGTACCGTCAATAACATCAACATCGCAAGCCTCAATACCCTAAGCACCAGCAGCATCAACGTTATCACCATCATCAACATCAACAGGATCATTACCACCACCAACAATCACATCCGCATCACACGCCTCAATATCACCATCCGTATCTCGGATATCAACGTCACACGCACCATAGATACCAAGAAGTACCAACAACAACAAACGATGAAGTATTGATTCATAACTTCATCGGAGAAACATTCTATGGTGATTATGTAATCTCTAAAGACATAGAGATTACCTATTTCTGCCTTAACTATAAATCAGATGAGTAGACAGAAATGATAAAAGGAAGAGTAGAAACCCCGACAAGAATGATGCGTAAGGTACAAGCTAGACTTGTTTTACCAACAGCATCAGCAGTACCCTTAGCCTCACCAACACAGTCAGTGCTGTCAACATCGTTAGAATCGTCAGCAACTTTAACATCACAAGCTCCACCAGTTCAAGAATCACCGTGGACATCATCAATAACGCGTATATTGCATCAACGAGTTATGAAGTATTAACTCATTCTTCTGAAGAATTTATATAAATATTTTATATATATGAATTCAGAAACCAAAATAAATCTTTTCGTACTAAGCTATTAAGTATGAATTTAAAAAGGGTAGATACTACTCGTTTAAATTCATACTACAAATATGCAATGATGTACGTCCTTCGTCAGCAACTTAATCATCGTTAACTACGATCCCTGTTTCAATTCAATGAATTTCGTTTTATAATAAACCAAGTGTATTATTCAATAATATGTTTGATTTTACACTTTCATCTTCAATGTACTCGAAGCTTACTGGGAAACAACATTCATATCTTGCGAAGTTAGCAAGAGTTCAATGAGTATCAGCATGATTCACTAAGAAAATATATATAAGAATAAATAATGAAGTATTGATCCATAACTTCATTAATATTCTGTGAAGAATATGTGGTTCCTAATCGTTTTAGAGATTACTTATTCTAGCTCAAACCGAAAATCAAATGAGTCTAATATTATATTGACTTATTAAATTCATGATTACATCTGAAGAAGATATATATGTACATATATTTTCATAAAGATTGTAATAAAATTCTCTGGTACAAAACATTACTTGTGAAATTTTTTTTAACGGGTAGGTAATACCCGAGAGATATATAAATTCATAATTAATATGATTATATTCTTTGACTCTGATTCAACAATCATCAACTATACTCACTACCTTCACAATAATATGCATTCTTTCATAGAAATCAAAACAACCATCCAAATTTGATTACGACAAAATGAAATCCAAGTCAAGACTTAACAGAAGACATCACTCTTAGGACTCTTACATCTTTCAAAACTATACTTTGACTTCAAAACTATGCTAGAACATCATTCGATTCTTGGAACCCAGAAAAATATTTGTATCATTCAAAGTCCTAAAACATCATATGTATATTAACAATTACAATCTATGATCAAACCCTTCGAAATTCCTGAAGACACTTCAAATAATGGACAATCGAGATGATGATCCAACCACACATTACCCGCAGTCTTGCACCTGAAAAGCTCTCGAAACCAAGGACATAATTTAACACGTATCCGCGTTAAATATTTTAGCATTTATTAGCAAAAATAACTTTGTGATTCCTTTTCAAAATAGCAAATTTTGTCACAGTTTCAGCAAGTCAACCTCGACTTTCCATTCGAAGTAGCCTTATTATAACCTGTAATACATACGATTACCCTTTTGTTACCAGGGAACCTTTTATATTCCACAACATTATCAGCAGATGTACCAGCAACTCGTTACCCCTTTGGCGGAATCAACAATTGGTATTTTGAAATCTCGCATCTATTTCAGCAGTTATATATATATATATATATATATATATATATATATATATATATATATATATATATATATATATATATATATATATATATATATATATATATATATATATATATATATATATACAACGTCTATCCCCAAGAATTACATATTTCAAATGTGAAGTTTCTGAAAAATGCTCCAGTCTACGAATTAGTGCTATTAAGTTTTGGAAAAGACTGATAAAGTGGTAAAGACAGTAGACAACAATTACGGTCAGAAGTTTGACAATAAAGAATAATAGATTGGAAAAGCTTGAACGAAAAATTTGGTACTGGAAAACGGATTGAGCAAAGTATAAAGGAGGTCGTGGACAAATCACAATGACGAAATCTACCTTCAAAGGATTCAAATGATTCAGTGTCTGCTGAAACCGTTAGTAAGAACCTTACTCCTTATTCTAAACCTTCACAGACAGATTTTCCGCGTCATTCCCTGATCTTAGATATTCTAAGATATCATCGTATTTTTCATTATAAATATCTCCGATATTCCTGAAGATATATTCCCAACTATCCTCATCAAAAATCATTTATCTCTTCACAATATTTGCGTTACAACATAAAAGAAACTGTGTTAGTTTCTAAATTCTAAAAAATTCGAGTTTAAAATATGAATGTTTTGAAGTAGTGTTGGAAACTGAAGCATGAATTAGTATAATATAATGACACTTGATCAACGTGATTATATTACAGTAATTCATGCTGAGTTTCTAAATGGAACATAATGATTCACAGATCATAACATCATCATGTGCCATGTTACACAACTCTTACATTCTACCCAATCTCCAAACATATTAAGAACATATCTCCTTGATAATTCTATCTTTTCGGACATTCTGGTAACTTACCAAATCAAGATCGTGCAATTACTATTTTCTTCTTAGAACATTAACTATGTTTATTTCAAAATCCATACCTACGAATTCCGGACCATTATTCGCTTGACTCGAAGTCGGGAAGAGGAAACAGAAGTATGGAACTGTTGAATATAAAAGAAAATATAAAGCTCGACAACAACAAATAAATTACAAACCGTGTATATTAATACGTATTGCAACGTAAAGGCACGGGAGAATTAACAATACTATAACCCCAAGGTAATAGTAGAAATAAATAAAATCCTCCGGAGGTAGATGAAAAAGAAGAATGACAGAGATGAAAGTTAAGAGTATATCCAGGATCAGTACTGGATGAAGCATACTGATAAATGTTTTAAAGTATGAATTGAGGGAGGAAGAATAGAAGGTATGAGTTGTAAGGAAATGAAGGGAGGTGGATTTATAGTAAAAGATCCGACAGAGCAATCAAAATAGATGATCGCATTTAAAGCGGATTCTAATTTCCTTGATTATCGAAGAATCAAATCTCATTATGAAGATTTTACTCCAAATCTCTTGAACTTGGAAATCAATCCTACCTACGTCAAAAGATATGACGAATCTATACCTACTCATTTCACCCTTTGGTGATAGCCTCACTCGTACTCTTCACAAAAATCAAATTGCTTTATCAATATTACTTGATGATAATAAAACTCTAATTTCCAACTCGTATACGTCATGAAAACATACTTATTATCAGCCATGATCATCCCATTCAAATTTCGGGACGAAATTTATTTAACGGGTAGGTACTGTAACGACCCGGATTTTTCCAATCGTTTTATACTTATGAGATTAATATTTACATAAATTAAACCTTACCAACATGATAAGCAATCCAAATTGTTGAGACTTGTGTTTTTGAAAAGAGTTTTACACAACGTTTGACCGTCCAATTTGACCGATGATATCACGAACTATATAACATACGATAATTATACGTTTGTGTATATATATGTATTTATATATATTTAACATGATCCAATTATGGTTTAACATCTCATTGTGTACTAATGACAATGAGTTATAAGTATATTTTGAAACTACTAACTTAAGTTTTCAAAACGATAACTATACGTAACATTCTTTGATATATATACTTATAACCTATAATGCTTATACATGTATCGTATATATAATGTATTTAATCACTTTTTAAGGACTTAAATACATAAAACAATATAAGTATATTCACAAAAGATAGCTATATTTGAATTCTCATTCCATTTCCTCAAGATTTCTATACGTATATCTAGGGTATATGTACCCGTATCATACCCAGCTTCTATATGTATTTACTATTGGTATATACACATCAAATCAACATCCTAATCAACATTATTACTGCCCTAGATATGAGGTAACTAGGATTTGTCAAGTAGCATGAATTATTAGTAAGAAAACAAAATTAGGAATCCTTTTCTTTCTTTATAAACTAAAAACGTTTTTATGAATGAACACCATTTCTTCACTCCATTTTCTCATACCTACACCCTCATTTCTCTCTCAAAATAATCCTAACTTCATACTTGATCATCTCCAAGCATTTTCCCCATCATTTAGCTTCAATTACAAGCCTTAAACAACATAAGAAAACTCTTTCAAGAACATATCAAAATAACCACCCATTTGAAGAAGTATACTTCCAACCTTTTGATCTAACTCCACCACTCTTTGATTCCAAGAATTTTTCTTATCTCTTACAGTAACTTTGTCCAAGTAACTTGAGGTACTAACCTTGTTCATAATCTTGTTCGATTCATAATTATATAGCTATCTTATTTTATGTTGTAAAATTTTAACAACAAGAACATAGTTTGAATGATTTCAAACTTGTTTGCAAACAAAATAGATCCTTCTAACTTAACTTTTAAAACACTTCAATACCTGTAATATATCATAATGATATGCTAACTTAACAAGATATAACTTGGTTTTACAAAGAACACCTTAAAAACTGAATCTACGTCGTCGGAGTGCAACCGGGGGCTGTTTTGGGTTGGATAATTAAAAACCATCTTGAACTTTGAATTGGAAGTTCATGTTCTGGAAAAATGATATTTCTTATGAATATGTTAACACATAAAAATTTCATGATTTAACTCAAAGTGTAAGTATTTTTAGAAAAATGATCATTAAATGTTGTTTTTATGATGGAAAATGATCACTTTCATAAGTTTTACCAAAGTTTGACCTATAACCTGTGATTTTGAATACAAACTAAGGTATTTTCAGTTCATATTCTTAAAATTTGACTCGATCCAAGGAAGTGGCAAGTTGAACCAACAAAAACGGAGTTGTAATGAAGAAACTACGACTAAAACAAGATTGGGTATCCGAAGCTAGTTTAGCTACGAAAATATTTGGAGATAAAGTAAATTAATCATATCTTTTCTAAATAATATGATATTTTATATATAATTACTTATGATTTGATTTTATATATTTCAGGACCACCCGTAAACAACACGAGAAGATTAATCATAAGACCTCATGATGTCATTTGACAACACGGTACTTTATGTACGCAACACGTCATTTGACAACATGGTACCATGGGTCGAGATTAATTTTGATCAATACGAATACGATGGGGTCTTTATTTATTTTATTGAGCAACTAATTGTGGACCACTAACATCGGACTGCTAACTACGGACTAAGAAAATATTAAAAGTATTATAAGTATATATATATATATATATATATATATATATATATATATATATATATATATATATATATATATATATATATATATATATATATATATATATATATATATATATATATATGTAACGATTACTTGAAAAGAAAATATGTTGATATATTATATATATATGGTTAGGTTCATGATATCTATCGGAGACCAAGTCGAGTTAAATACCTTCAAGGCAAAAGTGAGTATATAGTCCCACTTTTAAACTCTAAATATTTAGGGATGAGAATACATGCATTTTATGATTTACGTTATGGACACAAGTGATAAAAAAAATATATTCTACGTTGAGTTGTACCACTGGCATACTTCCCTGTAGGTTGGTAACTACTATTTACATGTGGTATTGTAAACGCGAATCCTGTTGATAGATCTATCGGGCCTGACAACCCCAACCGGACTGGACGACTAGTATTCAACGGTTGCACAGTACTTTGTTTCGGTGACTACACTTGGTACAGTGTAGTGAGATTTCATAATAAAAGGAATATGCAACGTTGATTAAATGTTAAGTATGGTTATCAAGTGCTCAACCACTTAGAATATTTTTATTAAAATGTTTATGTATATGAAATCTTGTGGTCTATATTTATAACGCTGCTAGCATTAAACCTATATCTCACCAACTTTATGTTGATGTTTAAAGCATGTTTATTCTCAGGTTCCTAGAAGTCTTCCGCTGTTTGAATATATGTTAGAGAAACCATGTGCATGGAGTCATACATGTTTTATTCGAGGAAGCATTGCATTCACAAAATCATCACCGTGTATTTATTTTGACTGCATTGTCAACGGAAGTATTCTTGTAAACTGTTATTTACGGTGATTGTCTATATGTAGAAATTATCAGATGTCGAAAACATTGAATTTTAAATATTCATTAATGGTATAACTTTTCAAAAGAATGCAATGTTTATAAAACGTATCATATAGAGGTCAAATGCCTCGCGATGTGATCATATGTTATTGTATTCGTCCCTATTGATTGGGTCGGGTCGTTTCATGTGGTATCAAAGCGGTGGTCTTAGCGAACCAGGCCTGCATTAGTGTGTCTAACTGATAAGTCGTTAGGTTGCATTAGTGAGTCTGGACTTCGACCGTGTCTGCATGTCAAAATTTTGCTTAACATTTTGTGTCGAAAATCATCTATTTATCATCTGTAGGAAATTACCTGCTTATCATCTTAAGTCTAAACGCGTCTTACTGCATTCATTGCATGAATGGTGTATAGACAAAATTCATATCTTAGCGTATTTGCTAATTCATATCTACGCGTATCTGTTACTGTAAACTTTGTCTGACATATTCCGTAAATCCCTCCGTAATCTATGAGATCTTTTGTTCTATATATGTGGATATTCTATATAATTAGAATACCACCCGATAGCTGGAAAATCATTTCATATCGAAAAATCCTTTATTCAATAATATGAAATGGAACTCGTCACTAGTTGAAGTCCCTCGGATTCCGATATGGAATACCACTCAAGCTCCGAAAGCAGTGTGACCGGAATGGATCAACCAATCAGTCATCATCTATTTTGGATGGATTGGGGATGGGTTCGTAGCCTCCTCAATCATTAGAGACAAGAAGAAGGTGATCCCTTCCATCCACCAAATTGCCCTCTTGACGATGAACCTGAAGCACTTACCGGCGAACCTGTTCGAGAAACCATTTTCTCTCTCATTTCCAGAGTATCTCGTCACGATTATATACTACATCAAATTCTAGATTTTATTTATCCGCTCGTCCGAACCGACAATCACCCTGGTGTAATAGAAGAAGTCAACGAGCTTCGCACTCGGGTAGTGGCTTTGGAGAATACGGTACGAAGGTTACAAACACCATCAGCAGCATCAGCAGCATAACCAGTACCGTCAATAACATCAACATCGCAAGCCTCAATACCCTAAGCACCTGCAGCATCACCAGCATCAACGTTACCACCAGCAGCGCATGTATTCTCAGTCCCAAAAATATATATTGCAAACGCATTTAAAAAGGGAGCAAATGAAACTCAATCTATAATATTTTGTAGTAAAAGTATTCATACGACGATACTGAACAATGCAGGGTTGGCCTCGGATTCACGAACCTATATCAATTATATATATTAAAACATATAATGAAAATCAAATAATTCCATCTATTAATTATATAGTATTTATATATTTGGTGTTGTAGTTTATATATATAATTTGCACTAATTCTAATATATTTTATATCTTAAATTGCATGTTATATATGTATTTATTTTGTATATAGATAATAGAAATGTTAATATTTTTTAATATATAATTATAGGTAATATTAATATAATTTTGGTATAAGTATATTTTTATATATAAAATATTTATTTGTTATAGTAATATAATAACAATAATGATAATGTAATTTTAAATAAAAAGGTAGTTTTAATAGTAATAGTTATAATAATAATAATAATAATAATAATAATAATAATAATAATAATAATAATAATAATAATAATAATAATAATAATAATAATAATAATAATAATAATAATAATGATGATATAATTCTTAATAAAAATAATTTTAAATGATACTTTTGATAATACTAATAATTTTAATGAAAATGAAAGTTTTAATAAAAATGATAATTTTAACAATAATGGTTCTTTTAATAATAATAATAAAAATGATAAAAATAATAATAATTCTAATAATGATACTTATATTGATGATAATAATAATAATAATAATAATAATAATAATAATAATAATAATAATAATAATAATAATAATAATAAAAGTGGGTAAACTACCTCACAAGCTTTTCCAAAAAGAAAAAAAAATAAAGTACCTCCGCCCGGGCTCGAACTCAAGACCTCTCGAAGATTACCAACACCACCCAACCATTTAACTGACTACTGTTTTCCTATTATCATTAGGAACCCAATTTAATTTAACTAGTGTTTCTTTCTGCTTTCTTGTTCTTCTTCAAAACAATCATCTAGCCATATTATCCTCAACCTTTTCGAACTGCTAGGCCTAAGAAGAACTTATAACTCGGCCCAACAGAAGCTTATATCTCGGCCTAGCAGGAACTTGGCCCAACATGAATTTCTAGCCCAACAATAGACCCAATAGCAGATTGTTTAATTAAAAAAATCTTGCTGCAGCCTAGGATCGAACACCCGACCTCTTGTTTAAGATACACACCCTTAACCGTTCGTCTGTTTCTAATTATCTGAATTAAATCACAGATTAAATGTTTTAACCCTTTTCTGACTGTATCCTTCTTCATTATCTAACCTTCATCATCATATATCATTTCGTTAAAACACCCGTCACATGAATTCATACATCATCATCATCTTTTAATCGTAAACCTCATCATCTTTATCATATTGATCATTACCAATATCAATTTGCCATCATCTCGAATCATTATCATATCTTCAACAACATCACGGCTCTCCCTCTTCTTTCCATTTCATCATCATCATTATCATACTTAACCTATCACCCAGCCTAAACAAACACATGGCTCTCAGCCCAATAACAAAACAAGGTTTTTACGGCCCAACAAATCTAGAAACATGGAAGCCCCAAAAATAAATATAGGCTAATCAAGCCCAACAGTTTCACAAGCCCATTTAGTAATAGTTTCAAATAATCTGCTAGATAGACTCTATTTCTTTGTGGCTTGTGGGGTTCGCTTGAAAGCAGAAATAATAAACACGTAATTCCTTTACAGCTCAATATCCTCACATGTATTATTTATTAAAAATATCATCATGTATTCCGTATGAGTTAAATTAGATTGTGGTGTTAATTGATTAATGGTTGTCAGCCACCACAGCAAAGAAAGAACACGTGAAAGTAGTTTTGCATTATAATATATATATATATATATATATATATATATATATATATATATATATATATATATATATATATATATATATATATATATATATATATATATATATTATAAACCGTCGATCCAATTGTATAGTGGTTTTATGGTTTCTTTATCGATAGAATTTAGCAGCAGGCGATGGCCACAAAAATAAAATAAATAGGTATGAATGGGGTTCGGATTGGGTGTGTTTTACATGAAGTAATCGATGAAACAAAAAGAAGAATACTGCAGTAGAAGTAAGTCATGTGTGTTTGCGGTGCTGTAGTAAGGGGAACAATTGTTGCAGTTTTAGGTTTATGATGATGGGGTAGCAGTTTGGGTCATCAAGCAGTTACAGAGACAATCAACGTGCAGTAGCAGCAAAATAACCCACTGTATAATTGTAAGGTCATTTTATTTTTGGGTTGCAACTAGATAGGAACATAATTTATGGGGGTTTTGGTTTGAACGAAAACAGAAAAACAATTGCCTTAAAGGGTGGCGGTTGTGATTTGTTTCGATGGTTATGAGTGGTGAAGGGGGTTGTGATTAAACCGAAGGTGGTAATTGAAAGGACCCGTTCATATACATTATAAATGATTTACAATAGTTGATTACATCGCGAGGTATTTGACCTCTATATGATACATTTTACAAACATTGCATTCATTTTTAAAAGACAAACTTTCTTTACAACGAAAGTTGATGGCATGCATACCATTTCATAATACATCCAACTATAATTGACTTAATAATAATCTTGATGAACTCAACGACTCGAATGCAACGTCTTTCGAAATATGTCATGAATGACTCCAAGTAATATCTCTAAAATGAGCAAATGCACAGCAGAAGATTTCTTTCATGCCTGAGAATAAACATGCTTTAAAGTGTCAACCAAAAGGTTGGTGAGTTCATTAGTTTATCATAATCATTCATTTCCATCATTTTAATAGACCACAAGATCTCATATATTGTCACGCATAACTCGCGAATTAAAATTCATTCATATGGTGAACACCTGGTAACGGACCTTAACAAGATGCATATAGAATATCCCCATCATTCCGGGACTCTCATCGGACATGATAAATCGAAGTACTAAAGCATCCGTAACCCGGATGGGGCTTGTTGGGCCCGATAGATCTATCTTTAGGATTCGCGTCAATTGGTGGAAATTATAATAAACACCAATTCTTAGGCTACCAAGCTAAAAAGGGGCATATTCGATTCGATAATCCAACCATAGAATGTAGTTTCGATCACTTGTGTCTATTTCGTAAAACATTTATAAAAGCAGCACATGTATTCTCAGTCCCAAAAATATATATTGAAAAAGCATTTAAAAAGGGAGCAAATGAAACTCACCATATTGTATTTCGTAGTAAAAATACATATAACATCATTGAACAAGTGCAAGATTGGCCTCAGATTCACGAACCTAAATAAATTATATATTTTTATATGTTGGTCAATATTTGTCTAGCAAATTAGATCAAGTCATAGTGTACCACAATCCTAATGTTTGAGACTAATATGCAAAAGTCAACAAAAGTCAATTTGACTCAAAATGATTTCCAAAATTTATACATGATTATTATATAGTTTAAATATCGTCGTTTTATATTTTTTAAAGATCTATTAGAGTAACTAATATAATTCATTTATTAATAAATAATATTTTATATAAAAATATACTTTTATATATCTTAAGTAATAAAATTTATAAAGTTCATTTAACATCATAAAAATAATATGATAGGTTTTATTAATCTAATTATATTACGTAGTAAAATATTTTTGTATCATATATTTATTTGATAAAATAATATCGATAATAACAATAGTACGTAAAAAGAAATTGTATTATTTTGTAATAATAATCATTATTATTCTATTAATAACAATATTTATATTTACTAAAAATAATATTATGATAATAATTCTTATTAATAATAATAATGAAATTTTTATATTAACAATGATATTCCTATTAAAAATAGTAATTTTTGTAAAAATGATAGTTTTAATAACAAAAATTATGAAAAAGATTTTTTTCTAAATCAATACCTTTCAATATTTTAATTTCATCATGTTACTCATACTCATTATTTCCTAATCGATTCGTTTAATAGTTTTTAATCGTCTGTTATATTGCGTTCATATTAATGATAATAATAGTAATCAAAAATTTAGATGTTACTAATATTACTTTTTAATTATAATAGTACTAATGATAATAAAGTTTATGATAATATTAATGATAATACTAATTATAACTTTAACGATGATAACGATAGTAATAATAATAAAAATAACAATTTTTAATAATAAGACTTTTTGTAGATAATGATAATAATAATAATAATAATAATAATAATAATAATAATAATAATAATAATAATAATAATTAAATAAAAACTAGAATGATGATATTAACGACGATAATAATAATCATTTTTAATAATAATGCAAAAATTCAATTGACTATAACTTCTAATCCGTTCATCGAAACCATTCGATATCTAAATGAAAAGTTCTTAATTTTTCGCTAGCTTTCCAACGACATGCATATCTTATAGATTTCAAAGTTGTTTTAACTCGTTTTTAAATAATAATAGTTATTTTACCAAATAATGTTTTTAATATGAAAACTAAAGAGTTGCTTTATCGAGGGACACGAGTTAATCAAGTAAAGTATATTTTTGAAATTTAAACGGAAATAATTTTTAACTTTTGACTAACTCTTGTAAATGACACTTTTGTAAATCACTTTTACCAACAATTCCGGATACCGTTAAAAAGGAAAGGTTTTCTAAATCAAAGTGGACCTCTCTATAGGGACTCGTAATCATAATTCAATGTATCTAATAAATCAATCATTTGATATTATCTTCCAGTTCCATCGCTAATCATATTGAAACAAATACGTTCATATAAAGTATTATACGTTTAGTATTTTGTTAACATTCTCAAACTGTTATATATACATATACCTATACATATTCATATCCAATTAAATAATAGTTCGTGAATCGTCGTAATTTGGTCGAGGTTAAATGAATGTATGAACACCGTTTAAAACTCTTGAGATTCAACTTACAAACTTTGCTTATCGTGTCGGGAATATATAAAGATTAAAGTTTAAATTTGGTCGGAAATTTCCGGGTGGTCACAGTACCTACCCGTTAAAGAAATTTCGTCGCGAAATTTGATTAGGATGGCCATGGCTGACAATAAGTATGTTTTCATGATGCATATAAGCTGAAGATTAGGGTTTTATCATCAATGAGTAATATGGATAAAACCATTTGATTTTGAGAAGAGTACGAGTGAAGTTATTACCAAAAGAGTGAAATGAGTAGGTATAGATTCGTCATATCTTTTGACGTAAATAGGATTGATTTCCAAGTTTAAGAGATTTGGAGAAAATCTTCGTAATAGGATTTGATTAAGGAAATTAGGATTCGCTTTAAATGCGATCATCCATTTTGATTGCTTTGTTGGATATTTTATTATAAATCCACTCCCTTCGTTTCCTTACAACTCACACCTTCTCTTCTTTCTCCCTCAGCTCATACTTTAAAGTATTTGTCAATATGCTCCATCAAGTTCTGATTCTTGATATAATCCTTACCTTCATATCTGTCATTCTTCTTTTTAATCTTCCGCCGGAAGAATCTATTTACTTCTACTATACACTTGGTTTTATAGTGTTTTTAGTTCTCCCGTGTCTTTATATTGCCATACGCATCGATATATATGGTTTATAATTTCTGGTTTGTCGTTGAGCTTTATATCTTCCCTTATATTTCAAAGTTTCTGCTTCTGTCTTTTATAATCATTGTCATCCACAGTTAATGCTTTCTTTTATTTGCTGCGATTTATACCCCAATTTCTATTTCGAAGTTTTGTCCATTCATTTCTTCTTCTTGCGATTAAGCACCGCTTGTAATGGTCAAGAATTCGCAGATATAAATTTCGGAATGAACATTTTTAATATTCTATGAAGGAAATGGTAATGGCAAGATCTTGATTTGTTAAATTACCTAAATACCCTGGAAAAGACCGAATCATCAAGAAATATTTTTTTTGATATTTTAGAGATTAAATAGAATATAAGAGTCGTGTAACATGGCACATGATGACATTATGATCTGTGAATCATCATGTTCCATTTAGAAACTCAGCATGAATTACTGTAATATAACTACGTTGATCAGCTGTCATTATATTATACTAACTCATGCTTCAGTTCCCAACATTATTTCAAAAATATTCCTATTTTAAACTTGAAAGTTTTAGAATTTAGAAACTAAAATAGTTTCTTTTATGATGTAATATAGATAGCGCTATGAGATTAAAGATTTCAGATAAGAATAGTTATGGAAATATCTTCAGAAATATGAAGGATGTTTATAATGAAAGATACGATGATATCTTGGAATTTCTAATATCAGAGGATGATGAAGGGTATTGTTTGTAGGGGTTTAGAGTCAGGAGCAAGGTATTCATTAATGACTTCAGCAGATACTGAATCATGTGGATTCTTTGAAGGCATGTTCAGTCTTTGTGATTTGTCCACAGCCTCCTTCATACTTTGCTCAATCCGTTTTCCAGTTCCAAAACTTCTCTTTTTCTGAGCTTTGCCAATACATTAATCTTTATCATCAAACTTTTTACTGTTAAGGTCGTTTACAGTTTTTGTTGCTTCATCGACATGTCGAGAACTAGTTCGTAGTTCAGGGTGTTTTTCAGAAACTTCACATTCGCCATATATAAGTCCATGGGATAGACGTTATATGTATAACTGTTGGCGTCGACATGCTGCGAGATTTCAAAATACTGATTGCTAATTCCCAATGATTCGTATGGCAATTCTCGTTACAAGAGGCAGATGAGTAAGTGATGGGGTTTTGATAAATATAATGATTTTTCAAAAAATCCTAGATCATTACGGTTGCTCACAAGTTTACTGCTAATGTGGCGAGATATGAAAGGTTCCCCAGTAATAATAGCGAAAGGGCAACGTATCTATCGAGGTTATAATAAGACTAGTCCGACTGAAAAGTCGAAGTTGACTTGCTGGAGCTGTGACAAAACTGGCTACTTTGAAAAGAAATTGAAAAGTCATTTTAGCTAATAAATGCCAATGTGTCTGACACGGATACATGTTAAACTATGACTTTGGTTTCGAAAGTTTTTCAGGTGTATAACTGTGATTAACATGTGGTTGGATCATCAGCTCGATTGTTCATTGTTTGAAGTGTCTTCGGGAATTTCGGAGGGTTTGAATACAAGTTGTAATCGTTGATATACATATGATGTTCTAGCACAGTTTTGAAGTCATAGTATAGCTTTGAAAGATGTAGGAATCTAAAAGTGATGGTACCGGTTATATCTCGACTTAGATTTTGATTTGTCAAAATTAGAATACGTAATGAAATGTGGATGAGGATGGTTGTTTTGATTTTTATAAAAGAATATATATTGTTTGAGAAAATAGTGAGTATAGTTGATGATTGCTGAATCAGATTCGAAGAATGTAACATATTAATTGTGAATTTATATATCTCTCGGGTATTACCTACCCGTTAAAAAAAATTTCACAATTAATATTTTGTACAAAAAATTTTTATTACAGTCTTTATGAAATATATATATATATTTTCTTCAGATGTAACATAGATTTAATGAGCTAATATTAAATTAAACTCATCTGATTTATGGTTGAAAATAGAATTGAGTAGTCCCTAAAACTTTAGAAATTACATAAGTATTTCTTCAATAATATTGAAATTATGAATCAATACTTTGTTATTTGTTGAGGCATGATGTTGGTTTTCATTAAATTCTTGTGAACTTCGCAAAGTACGAATGATGTTATCTGAAAAGTTTTGAGTACATCGATGACGAAAGTGTAAAATCAACATATATTTGAATAATACACTTGATTTATTATGAATTAGAATTTATTGAATTGAGACAGAGGTTATAGTTAACGATAGTTAAGTTGCGGACGAAGGACATGCATTATTGCATATTAGTAATATGAATTAACCGAGTAGTTAAGATTCACACATAATAGCTTAATACGGAAAGATTTATTATGGTTTAAAGATTTATATATAAGATATACATATAAATCCTTCAGTGAAAATGAGTTAATTCGTCATAACTCGTTGATACAATATACTCGTTGTTGATTCGTAATGATGTCCGCGGTGATTCTTGAACTGACAGAGCTTGTGATGTTATAGGTGCTGCTAATGCTGATGCTGACTACACTGACGATGGTGGTGATGCTGGTGGTACTGCTGAAGCTGTTGGTAAAACAAGTCTAGCTTGTAAATCGTGCACCATTCTGGTCAGGGGTTCTTTTATCATTTCGGTCCACTCATCTGATTTATGGTTAGATCTAGATAAGTAATCTCTAAAATTTTAGAGATTACATAATCACCGTAAAATGTTTCTCCGATGAAGTTATGAATTAATACTTCATCATTTGTTGTTGTTGGTCTTCCTTGTTATCTATAGGACGTATGACGTTGATGCTCGTGGGACAGATTGTGAAGTTGAGGTTGACGACGCGGTTGTGGTTGGGGGTGGTAATGGTACTGTTGACGTTGATGTTGGTGGTACTGATTATGCTGCTGGTGCTGCTGCTGGTGTTTGTAACATTTGCACCATATTCTCCAAAGCCACTACCCGAGCGTGAAGCTCTTTGACTTCTTCTATTACACCGGGATGATTGTCGGTTCGGACAAGTGGATAAATAAAATCTAGAATTTGATGTAGTATATAATCATGACGAGATACTCTGGAAATGAGAGAGAAAATGGTGTTTCGGACAGGTTCGCCGGTAAGTGCTTCAGGTTCATCACCAAGAGGGCAATGTGGTGGATGGAAAGGAACGCCTTCTTCTTGTCTCCAATGATTAAGGAGGCTACGAACCCATCCCCAATTCATCCAGAATAGATGATGGCTGATTGGTTGATCCATTCCGGTCACACTGCTTTTGGAGCTTGAATGGGATTACATTTCATAATCTGAGGAACTTGAACTAATGACGAATTCCATTTCGTACGATTGAATAAAGAATTTTTCGATATAAAATAATTTTTCGGCTATCGGATGGTATTCTAATTACATAGAATATCCATATATATAGAGCAAAAGATTTCGTAGATTACGAAGGAATTTATGAAATATGTCAGGCAAAGTTTAAAGTAACAGATACGATAAGATATGATTTAGCAGATACGCTAAGATATGAATTTTGTCTATACACTACTCATGCAATTAATGTAGCAAGACGTGTCTAGACTAATAATGATAAGCAGGTAATTTTCTAAGGATGATAAACAGATGATTTCTGACTAGAAATGATAAGCAAAACTTTTGACATGCAGACACGGTCGAAGTCCAGACTCACTAATGCATCCTAACGACTTACCAGTTACACACACTAATGCAGACCTGGTTCGCTAAGACCACCGCTCTGATACCAACTGAAAGGACTCGTTCATATACATTATTAACGATTCACAATAGTTGATTACATCGCGAGGTATTTGACCTCTATATGATACATTTTACAAACATTGCATTCATTTTTAAAAGACAAACTTTCTTTACAATGAAAGTTGACGGTATGCATACCATTTCATAATACATCCAACTATAATTGACTTAATAATAATCTTGATGAACTCAATGACTCGAATGCAACGTCTTTCGAAATATGTCATGAATGACTCCAAGTAATATCTCTAAAATGAGCAAATGCACAGCGGAAGATTTCTTTCATACCTGAGAATAAACGTGCTTTAAAGTGTCAACCAAAAGGTTGAGGAGTTCATTAGTTTATCATAATCATTCATTTCCATCATTTTAATAGACCACAAGATCTCATATATTGTCACGCGCAACTCGCGAATTAAAATTCATTCATATGGTAAACGCCTGGTAACCGACCTTAACAAGATGCATATAGAATATCCCCATCATTCCGGGACTCTCATCGGACATGATAAATCAAAGTACTAAAGCATCCGTAACCCGGATGGGGCTTGTTAGGCCTGATAGATCTATCTTTAGGATTCACGTCAATTGGTGGCAATTATAATAAACACCAATTCTTAGGCTACCAAGCTAAAAAGGGGCATATTCGATTCGATAATCCAATCATAGAATGTAGTTTCGATCACTTGTGTCTATTTCGTAAAATATTTATAAAAGTCGTGCATGTATTCTCAGTCCCAAAAATATATATTGCAAAAGCATTTAAAAAGGGAGCCAATGAAACTCACCATATTGTATTTCGTAGTAAAAATACATATAACATCATT
Source organism: Rutidosis leptorrhynchoides (assembly GCF_046630445.1). Lineage (NCBI taxonomy): Eukaryota > Viridiplantae > Streptophyta > Magnoliopsida > Asterales > Asteraceae > Rutidosis > Rutidosis leptorrhynchoides. The sequence goes on along the minus strand of NC_092339.1, from coordinate 270,555,184 downwards.
GAACAAGTGCAAGATTAGCCTCAGATTCACGAACCTAAATAAAATATATATTTTTATATGTTGGTCAATATTTGTCTAGCAAATTAGATCAAGTCATAGTGTACCACAATTCTAATGCTCGAAACTAATATGCAAAAGTCAACAAATGTCAAAATGACTCAAAATGATTTCCAAAATTTATACATGATTATTATATAGTTTAAATATCATCGTTTTATATTTTTAAAAGATCTATTAGAGTAACTAATATAATTCATTTATTAATAAATAATATTTTATATAAAAATATACTTTTATATATCTTAAATAATAAAATTTATAAAGTTCATTTAACATCACAAAAATAATATGATAGGTTTTATTAATGTAATTATATTACGTAGTAAAATATTTTTGTACCGTATATTTATTTGATAAAATAATATCGATAATAACAATAGTACGTAAAAAGAAATTGTATTATTTTGTAATAATAATCATTATTATTCTATTAATAACAATATTTATATTTACTAAAAATAATATTATGATAATAATTCTTATTAATAATAATAATGAAATTTTTATATTAACAATGATATTCCTATTAAAAATAGTAATTTTTGTAAAAATGATAGTTTTAATACCAAAAAATTATGAAAACGATATTTTTCTAAATCAATACCTTTCAATATTTTAATTTCATCATGTTACTCATACTCATTATTTCCTAATTGATTCGTTTAATAGTTTTTAATCGTCTGTTATATTGCGTTCATATTAGTGATAATAATAGTAATCAAAAATTTAGATGTTACTAATATTACTTTTTAATTATAATAGTACTAATGATAATAAATTTTATGATAATATTAATGATAATACTAATTATAACTTTAACGATGATAACGATAGTAATAATAATAAAAATAACAATTTTTAATAATAAGACTTTTTGTAGATAATGATAATAATAATAATAATAATAATAATAATAATAATAATAATAATAATAATAATTAAATAAAAACTAGAATGATGATATTAACGACGATAATAATAATCATTTTTAATAATAATACAAAAATTCAATTGGCTATAACTTCTAATCCGTTCATCAAAACCATTCGATATCTAAATGAAAAGTTCTTAATTTTTCGCTAGCTTTCCAACGACATGCATATCTTATACCTTATTTCGACTGCATATGTAATAGCTCAGGATTCAACATAATCTATCTAATGGCAATATCAAAAATACAAGCATGCATAATCCTATATACTCGAGCACTAGTCAGGGATACAATTTTAATATGTAAAAATTAATTTACAAGTACTCACGTATCAATATTGAGATTCAATATTGCAGGAAAGGTACGTAGACGCAACGGAGATGATAAAAACTAAATTGACCTCCCGAGCATACCCATGAACCATACCTATCACCTCCATAGCTATAACCCATAATTTCCTTAGCCCCATCCTACTCATAAGACCCATGTTGTAATAGCTCGCGCGTACCCCTTGTCATAATATTTTATGTATAATACTAATAATAATAATACTAATACTCATAATAATGTAATTAATAATAATAATAATAATAATAATAATAATAATAATAATAATAATAATAATAATAATAATAATAATAATAATAATAATATAAATTAAATATTACAGAGTACCTATGCTGATATAGAGAGTTAAGAATGAATCACAAACAGCTCGAACTCGATTTATACACGATTGTTGCTCAGCTACCCCCTCCATGCGATCGCATGAGGGTGTAAAGAGTATATCATGCGTTCGAATGATTGAATTATGCATGTCACATTTGAACTTGCCGACACTTCACTTAAGTAATATTATATGTAAATATATTATTTAATCTTTATAATTAATTATATATTATATTATATTTACGGTCGTGGTAAAAATATAATTTTTACAAAAATGACTCGTACGTTGTCACTCGACTCATGTACCACTTTCGTTTTTTCGAGCGCACTTTCGTACGTTTAGAAAACCAGCCTTTTACGTTACGTGACGTGTACCTTTAATAATAATTTGATTTATTCATCAATAAATTACCTTGTAAAAATGTATCTTATAAAATTTGAGTGTTGTAGTCATTTGCTTCTATAAATTAGTGACTCGTTGTTTACCAAGCTATATTATTCTAAATTGGGAAGTTTTATGACTAAGTTAATATATATATATATATATATATATATATATATATATATATATATATATATATATATATATATATATATATATATATATATATATATATATATATTATTTAAAATTGTAAATTTGTACCTAATAAATATTTTTGAAATATTTTAACTAATGATATAATATTTAGCTTTTCAAAACCAAATAGATTTCAAAGTTCGTTTTAACTCGTTTTTAAATAATAGTAGTTATTTTACCAAATAATGTTTTTAATATGAAAACTAAAGAGTTGCTTTATCGAGGGACAGGAGTTAATCAAGTAAAATATATTTTTGAAATTTAAACGGAAATAATTTCTAACTTTTGACTAACTCTTGTAAATGACACTTTTGTAAATCACTTTTACCAACAATTCCGGATACCGTTAAAAAGGAAAGGTTTTCTAAATCAAAGTGGGCCTCTCAATAGGGACTCGTAATCATAATTTAATGTATCTGATAAATCAATCATTTGATATTATCTTCTAATTCCATCGCTAATCATATTGAAACAAATACGTTCATATAAAGTATTATACGTTTAATATTTTGTTAACATTCTCAAACTGTTATATATACATATACCTATACATATTCATATCCAATTAAATAATAGTTCGTGAATCGTCGTAATTTGGTCGAGGTTAAATGAATGTATGAACACCGTTTAAAACTCTTGAGATTCAACTTACAAACTTTGCTTATCGTGTCGGGAATATATAAAGATTAAAGTTTAAATTTGGTCGGAAATTTTCGGTTAGTCACAGTACCTACCCGTTAAAGAAATTTCGTCGCGAAATTTGATTGGGATGGCCATGGCTGACAATAAGTATGTTTTCATGATGCATATAAGCTGAAGATTAGGGTTTTCTCATCAATGAGTAATATGGATAAAATCATTTGATTTTGTGAAGAGTACGAGTGAAGTTATTACTAAAAGAGTGAAATGAGTAGGTATAGATTCATCATATCTTTTGACGTAGATAGGTTTGATTTCCAAGTTCAAGAGATTTGGAGAAAATCTTCGTAATAGGATTTGATTAAGGAAATTAGGATTCGCTTTAAATGCGATCATCCATTTTGATTGCTCTGTCGAATATTTTATTATAAATCCACTCCCTTCGTTTCCTTACAACTCACACCTTCTCTTCTTTCTCCCTCAGCTCATACTTTAAAGTATTTGTCAACATGCTCCATCAAGTTCTGATTCTTGATATAATCCTTACCTTCATATCTGTTATTCTTCTTTTTCATCTGACGCCGAAAGAATCTATTTATTTCTACTATACACTTGATTTTATAGTGTTTTTAATTCTCCCGTGTCTTTATATTGCCATACGCATCGATATATATGGTTTATAATTTCTGGTTTGTCGTTGAGCTTTATATCTTTCCTTATATTTCAAAGTTTCTGCTTCTGTCTTCTATAAGCATTGTCATCCATAGTTAATGCTTTCTTTTATTTGCTGTGATTTATACCCAAATTTCTATTTCGGAGTTTTATCCTTTCGTTTCTTCTTCTTGCGATTAAGCACCGCTTGTAATGGTCCAGAATTCACAGATATAAATTTCGAAATGAACATTTTTAATATTCTATGAAGGAAATGGTAATGGCAAGATCTTGATTTGTTAAATTACCAGAATACCCTGGAAAAGACCGAATCATCAAGAAATATTTTCTTGATATTTTAGAGATTAAATAGAATATAAGAGTCGTGTAACATGGCACATGATGACGTTATGATCTGTGAATCATCACGTTCCATTTAGAAACTCAGCATGAATTACTATAATATAATCACGTTGATCAGGTGTCATTATATTATACTAACTCATGTTTTAGTTCCCAACATTATTTCAAAAATATTCCTATTTTAAACTTGAAAGTTTTAGAATTTAGAAACTAAAATAGTTTCTTTTATGTTGTAATATAGATAGCGCGATGAGATTAAAGATTTCAGATAAGAATAGTTATGGAAATATCTTCAGAAATATGAAGGATATTTATAATGAAAGATACGATGATATCTTGGAATTTCTAATATCAGAGGATGATGAAGGGTATTGTTTGTAGGGGTTTAGAGTCAGGAGCAAGGTATTCGTTAATGACTTCAGCAGATACTGAATCATGTGGATTCTTTGAAGGCAGGTTCAGTCTTTGTGATTTGTCCACAACCTCCTTCATACTTTGCTCAATCCGTTTTCCAGTTCTAAAACTTCTCTTTTTCTGAGCTTTGCCAATACATTAATCTTTATCATCAAACTTTTTACTGTTAAGGTTGTTTATAGTTTTTATTACTTCATCGGCATGTCGAGAACTAGTTCGTAGTTCAGGGTGTTTTTCAGAAACTTCACATTCGCCATATATAAGTCCAGGGGATAGACGTTATATGTATAACTATTGGCGTCGACATGCTGCGAGATTTCAAAATACTGATTGCTAATTCCCAATGATTCGTATGGCAATTCTCGTTACAAGAGGCAGATGAGTAAGTGATGGGATTTTGATAAATATAATGATTTTTCGAAAAATCCTAGATCATTACGGTTGCTGATAAGTTTACTGCTAATGTAACGAGATATGAAAGGTTCCCCAGTAATAATAGCGAAAGGGCAACGTATCTATCGAGGTAATAATAAGACTAGTCCGACTAAAAAGTCGACGTTGACTTGCTGGAGCTGTGACAAAACTGGTTACTTTGAAAAGAAATTGAAAAGTCATTTTAGCTAATAAATGCCAATGTGTCTGACACGGATACGTGTTAAACTATGACTTTAGTTTCGAAAGTTTTTCAGGTGTATAACTGTGATTAACATGTGGTTGGATCATCAGCTCGATTGTTCATTATTTGAAGTGTCTTCAGGAATTTCAGAGGGTTTGAATACAAGTTGTAATCGTTGATATTCATATGATGTTCTAGCACAGTTTTGAAATCATAGTATAGCTTTGAAAGATGTAGGAATCTAAAAGTGATGGTACCGGTTATATCTCGACTTAGATTTTGATTTGTCAAAATCAGAATACGTAATGAAATTTGGATGAGGATGGTTGTTTTGATTTCTATAAAAGAATATATATTGTTTGAGAAAATAGTGAGTATAGTTGATGATTGCTGAATCAGATTCGAAGAATGTAACATATTAATTGTGAATTTATATATCTCTCGGGTATTACCTACCCGTTAAAAAATTTTTCACAATTAATATTTTGTACAAAAAATTTTTATTACAGTCTTTATGAAAATATATATATATTTTCTTCAGATGTAACATAGATTTAATGAGCTAATATTAAATTAAACTCATCTGATTTATGGTTGAAACTAGAATTGAGTAGTCCCTAAAACTTTACAAATTATATAAGTATTTCTTCAATAATATTGAAATTATGAATCAATACTTTGTTATTTGTTGAGGCATGATGTTGGTTTTCATTAAATTCTTGTGAACTTCGCAAAGTACGAATGATGTTATCTGAAAAGTTTCGAGTACATCGATGACGAAAGTGTAATATCAACATATATTTGAATAATACACTTGATTTATTATGAATTAGAATTTATTGAATTGAGACAGAGGTTATAGTTAACGATAGTTAAGTTGCGGATGAAGGACATGCATTATTGCATATTAGTAATATGAATTAACCGAGTAGGTAAGATTCACACATAATAGCTTAATACGGAAAGATTTATTATGGTTTAAAGATTTATATATAAGATATACATATAAATCCTTCAGTGAAAATGAGTTAATTCGTCATAACTCGTTGATACAATATACTCGTTGTTGATTCGTAATGATGTCCGCGGTGATTCTTGAACTGACAGAGCTTGTGATGTTATAGGTGCTGCTAATGCTGATGCTGACTACACTGACGATGGTGGTAATGCTGGCGGTACTGCTGATGCTGTTGGTAAAACAAGTCTAGCTTGTAAATCGTGCACCATTCTGGTCAGGGTTTCTTTTATCATTTCGGTCCACTCATCTGATTTATGGTTAGATCTAGAATAAGTAATCTCTAAAATTTTAGAGATTACATAATCACCGTAAAATGTTTCTCCGATGAAGTTATGAATTAATACTTCATCGTTTGTTGTTGTTGGTCTTCCTTGTTATCTATAGGACGTATGACGTTGATGCTCGTGGGACAGATTGTGAAGTTGAGGCTTACGACTCGGTTGTGGTTGGGGGTGGTAATGGTACCGTTGACGTTGATGTTGGTGGTACTGATTATGCTGCTGGTGCTGCTGCTGGTGTTTGTAACCTTTACACCATATTCTCCAAAGCCACTACCCGAGCGTGAAGCTCTTTGACTTCTTCTATTACACCGGGATGATTGTCAGTTCGGACAAGCGGATAAATAAAATCGGGAATTTGATGTAGTATATAATCGTGACGAGATACTCTGGAAATGAGAGAGAAAATGGTGTTTCAGACAGGTTCGCAGGTAAGTGCTTCAGGTTCATCACCAAGAGGGCAATGTGGTGGATGGAAAGGATCACCTTCTTCTTGTCTCCAATGATTAAGGAGGCTACGAACCCATCCCCAATTCATCCAGAATAGATGATGGCTGATTGGTTGATCCATTCCGGTCACACTGCTTTTGGAGCTTGAATGGGATTACATTTCATAATCTGAGGAACTTGAACTAATGACGAATTCCATTTCGTACGATTGAATAAAGGATTTTTCGATATAAAATGATTTTCCGGCTATCGGATGGTATTCTAATTACATAGAATATCCATATATATAGAGCAAAAGATTTCGTAGATTACAAAGGAATTTATGAAATATGTCAGGCAAAGTTTAAAGTAACAGATACGATAAGATATGATTTAGCAGATACGCTAAGATATGAATTTTGTCTATACACTACTCATGCAATTAATGTAGCAAGACGTGTCTAGACTAATAATGATTAGCAGGTAATTTCCTAAGGATGATAAACAGATAATTTCCGACTAGAAATGATAAGCAAAACTTTTGACATACAGACACGGTCAAAGTCCAGACTCACTAATGCATCCTAACGACTTATCAGTTACACACACTAATGCAGACCGGGTTCGCTAAGACCACCGCTCTGATACCAACTGAAAGGACCCGTTCATATACATTATTAATGAATAGTTGATTACGTCGCGAGGTATTTGACCTCTATATGATACATTTTACAAACATTGCATTCATTTTTAAAAGACAACTTTCGTTACAACGAAAGTTGACGGCATGCATACCATTTCATAATACATCCAACTATAATTGACTTAATAATAATCTTGATGAACTTAACGACTCGAATGCAACGTTTTTCGAAATATGCCATGAATGACTCCAAGTAATATCTCTAAAATGAGCAAATGCACAGCGTAAGATTTCTTTCATACCTGAGAATAAACGTGCTTTAAAGTGTCAACTAAAAGGTTGGTAAGTTCATTAGTTTATCATAATCATTCATTTCCATCATTTTAATAGACCACAAGATCTCATATATTGTCACGCGTAATTCGAGAATTAAAATTCATTCATATGGTGAACGCCTGGTAACCGACCTTAACAAGATGCATAAAGAATATCCCCATCATTCCGGGACTCTCATCGGACATGATAAATCGAAGTACTAAAGCATCCGTAACCCGGATGGGGCTTGTTAGGCCCGATAGATCTATCTTTAGGATTCGCGTCAATTGGTGGCAATTATAATAAATACCAATTCTTAGGCTACCAAGCTAAAAAGGGGCATATTTTATTTGATAATCCAACCATAGAATGTAGTTTCGATCACTTGTGTCTATTTCTTAAAACATTTATAAAAGCAGCGCATGTGTTCTCAGTCCTAAAAATATATATTGCAAAAGCATTTAAAAAGGGAGCAAATGAAACTCACCATATTTTATTTCGTAGTAAAAATACATATAACATCATTGAACAAGTGCAAGATTGGCCTCAGATTCACGAACCTAAATAAAATATATATTTTTATATGTTGGTCAATATTTGTCTAGCAAATTAGATCAAGTCATAGTGTACCACAATTCTAATGCTCGAAACTAATATGCAAAAGTCAACAAATGTCAAAATGACTCAAAATGATTTCCAAAATTTATACATGATTATTATATAGTTTAAATATCATCGTTTTATATTTTTAAAAGATCTATTAGAGTAACTAATATAATTCATTTATTAATAAATAATATTTTATATAAAAATATACTTTTATATATCTTAAATAATAAAATTTATAAAGTTCATTTAACATCACAAAAATAATATGATAGGTTTTATTAATGTAATTATATTACGTAGTAAAATATTTTTGTATCGTATATTTATTTGATAAAATAATATCGATAATAACAATAGTACGTAAAAAGAAATTGTATTATTTTGTAATAATAATAATAATCATTATTATTCTATTAATAACAATATTTATATTTACTAAAAATAATATTATGATAATAATTCTTATTAATAATAATAATGAAATTTTTATATTAACAATGATATTCCTATTAAAAATAGTAATTTTTGTAAAAATGATAGTTTTAATAACAAAAATTATGAAAACGATATTTTTCTAAATCAATACCTTTCAATATTTTAATTTCATCATGTTATTCATACTCATTATTTCCTAATCGATTCGTTTAATAGTTTTTAATCGTCTGTTATATTGCGTTCATATTAGTGATAATAATAGTAATCAAAAATTTAGATGTTACTAATATTACTTTTTAATTATAATAGTACTAATGATAATAAGTTTTATGATAATATTAATGATAATACTAATTATAACTTTAACGATGATAACGATAGTAATAATAATAAAAATAACAATTTTTAATAATAAGACTTTTTGTAGATAATGATAATAATAATAATAATAATAATAATAATAATAATAATAATAATAATAATAATAATAATAATAATAATAGTAATAATAATTAAATAAAAACTAGAACGATGATATTAACGACGATAATAATAATCATTTTTAATAATAATACAAAAATTCAATTGACTATAACTTCTAATCCGTTCATCGAAACCATTCGATATCTAAATGAAAAGTTCTTAATTTTTCGCTAGCTTTCCAACGACATGCATATCTTATACCTTATTTCGACTGCATATGTAACTAGCTCAGGATTCAACATAATCTATCTAATGGCAATATCAAAAATACAAGCATGCATAATCCTATATACTCGAGCACTAGTTAGGGATACACATTTAATATGTAAAAATTAATTTACAAGTACTCATGTATCAATATTGAGATTCAATATTGCAGAAAAGGTACGTAGACGCAACGGAGATGATAAACACTAAATTGACCTCCCGAGCATACCCATGAACCATACCTATCACCTCCATAGCTATAACCCATAATTTCCTTAGCCCTATCATACTCATAAAACCCATGTTGTAATAGCTCGCTCGTACCCCTTGTCGTAATATTTTATGTATAATACTAATAATAATAATACTAATACTCATAATAATATAATTAATAATAATAATAATAATAATAATATTAATAATAATAATAATAATAATAATAATAATATAAATTAAATATTACGGAGTACCTATGTTGAGATAGAGAGTTAAGAATGAATCACAAACAGCTCGAACTCGATTTATACACGATTGTTGCTCACCTACCCCCCTCCATGCGATCACATGAGGGTGTAGAGAGTATATCATGCGTTCGCGTGATTGAATTATGCATGTCACATTTGAACTTGCCGACACTTCACTTAAGTAATATTATATGTAAATATATTATTTAATCTTTATAATTAATTATATATTATATTATATTATATTTACGGTCATGGTAAAAATATAATTTTTACAAAAATGACTCGTACGTTGTCACTCGACTCATGTACCACTTTCCGTTTTTCGAGCACACTTTCGTACGTTAAGAAAACTAGCCTTTTGCGTTACGCGACGTGTACCTTTAATAATAATTTGATTTATTCATCAATAAATTACCTTGTAAAAATGTATCTTATAAAATTTGAGCGTTGTGGTCATTTGCTTCTATAAATTAGTGACTCGTTGTTTACCAAGCTATATGATTCTAAATTAGGACGTTTTATGACTAAGTTAAAATATATATATATATATATATATATATATATATATATATATATATATATATATATATATATATATATATATAGGGGCAGGATCAATGGGGAAGTAATCAATCGGGGGGAAGCGGGGGGAAGCAAATTTTTTTTTTCGTTTTTTTTGAATTTTTTTTTTCTGGCATCAAGATCACACGAAAATATGAATATTTAGAAGAGACACTTCGTGATGAATGTTATTATTTAGGCTGGAAAACGATCGACAAAAATAACATTCAAGATAATATTGTTCGTGAAGAATATGAACGTTGTTTTTCTTCATGTTTTGTGAAGTAAAATTTAGCCCGATTTAGAGTTTAGGGTTTAGGGTTTAGGGTTTGGTGTTTTGGGTTTATTCCATAAACCCAAAACACCAAATCCTAAACCCTAAACCCTAAACTCTAAACCGTTCGTGTTAAAAACTCAATCTAAATCCTAAATCTAAACCCTAATATCTAAACCCTAAACCCTAAATTTGTAAACCCTAATATCTAAACCCTAATATCTAAACCCCAATAGCTAAAACCTCAAAATACGCTCGAAAAACACAATAATTGTTATATATTACTTCTTCGAGCGTTTTCCCGCCAAAATAAAAACATTTATCACAAAGTGTCTCTACTAAATGTTCATATTTTCATCTCATCTATAATGTTCGTGAACAAAGTTTTTTCAAAAAACGAAAAAAAAGTTTTTGCTTCCCCCCGAATGGTTACTTCCCTCTTGATCCTACCACTATATATATATATATATATATATATATATATATATATATATATATATATATATATATATATATATATAATTTAAAATTGTAAATTTGTACCTAATAAATATTTTTGAAACATTTTAACTAATGATATAATAATTAGCTTTTCAAAACCAAATAGATTTCAAAGTTCGTTTTAACTCGTTTTTAAATAATAGTAGTTATTTTACCAAATAATGTTTTTAATATGAAAACTAAAGAGTTGCTTTATCGAGGGACACGAGTTAATCAAGTAAAGTATATTTTTGAAATTTAAACAGAAATAATTTCTAACTTTTGACTAACTCTTGTAAATGACACTTTTGTAAATCACTTTTACCAACAATTCTGGATACCGTTAAAAAGGAAAGGTTTTCTAAATCAAAGTGGACCTCTCAATAGGGACTCGTAATCATAATTCAATGTATCTGATAAATCAATCATTTGATATTATCTTCTAATTTCATCGCTAATCATATTGAAACAAATACGTTCATATAAAGTATTATACATTTAATATTTTGTTAACATTCTCAAACTGTTATATATACATATACCTATACATATTCATATCCAATTAAATAATAGTTCGTGAATCGTCGTAATTTGGTCGAGGTTAAATGAATGTATGAACACCGTTTAAAATTCTTGAGATTCAACTTACGAACTTTGCTTATCGTGTCGAAAATATATAAGGATTAAAGTTTAAATTTGGTCAGAAATTTCCGGGTTATCACAGTAATGGTTGTGGTGATCTTCGGATGTTTATGACATCATGGTGGTGTTTTGAATAAGGTGGTGGTGTGTGGTAACCGTGTTGGTGATGATTCAATCATGGTGGTGTTGGTTTGGTTTATACTCGTTCAAGAACAAGAGAAATCAATAGGTTTAAAGGGTGACGATGATTGTAGGTGATGAAGTTGTGGTGATTCCTGGATAAGAAAAGGAAGAGATGGAGAAATGGTGATGGTTGATTTTTTTCTTCTTTTATGATTCTCAAACATATGTAATATATATATATAGATTAATTAGAGAAAAAAATCGATTGACTTCCTATTGAGATGATGGTTTGTTTTATACAGAAAATGGCTTGACATAGGTTCACGGGCAAAACAGAAAAAGCAGATCAATAATGATATTTGCTGGTATATATATGATTACTCGTAATTATTTGCTTTATAAATATTATATTTAATTTAAATAATAAATAAATATTAATAATAATAATACTTTTATTAATGTTATTAATAATAATATTAATACAAATAACAAGGATTAAAATACTAAGTTTAATAATAATTACTAATAGTGGTAACAATAACTATAAAGATGATACATAATAATAAATGGTATTATTTTTTATAATAATAATAATGATGATAACTATAATAATAATAATAACTAGTATTATTTACATTACAACTAAATTATAATTTTTAATTATTTTTATAATAGTATTTATAACTATATCAATAATAATGATAATGAAATCAATAATACTAATATTGATATTAATATTAATAATAATGAAAGTAGTAATAATAATATTAGTATAAATGCAATAACTATATTTTAACTTGTAATCATATATTATGCCAAATAATATTTCAAATTACTAAATATCTATACATTTAAACATATATGTATCTATTTACAATTAGTTATTTGTGAATCATCGGGAATAGTCAAAGGTCAATTGAATTTATGAAATAGTTCAAACTTTTTGAGACTCAACTTTACAGACTTTGCTTATCGTGTCGGAATCATATAAAGATTAAGTTTAAATTTGGTCGGAAATTTCCGGGTCGTCACAGAAAAACAGATAGTGTACTCTGAATCGGGGATCGCGACTTTCCAATAACAGAGCCTACAAGCACGTTCTATTAGTTGGAAAGGCGATTGAGTTTAGTCATAATCAGAGAGCATCATAACAACATCATATTACAAATTCATTATTTCAACATCGTAACTAACTACGGCATAACATACACTAAAATATAACTACTCGATAATGGCAACAATATCATCTATCAATAAAATAATGAAAGACATTATTAAAGATAGTACAAAAAGATAAGAGTACTGTAGATTAAATGAGTTCTGAAAATACAATAGTGATAACTTCAGACTCCAGACCACTCCAAATACAATCTTTGGCGTTCACCTATTGGTACTAAATTTCCCGCTCGGAGAAGAAGGCTTCGAAAGTATAACTTTATAATTAAAGAGAAGTGAAAAGTGAAGTGGGTTGAAGTGTGTGTTGAAATGAGAAGCAAATGAGCCTATTTATACTAAATTTTGGCCTGGGCAGGCCGTGGACAGTGCCCGTTTAATTGTGGGCAGCCCGTAGCAGGTGTCCATGAAATAAGCCATGTTGCCCGTGTAAACTGTCCGTGTCTGATCTTGGCTGTGGAGAATTCCCGTGTACTATTAAGCCAAGTGTACTAAACCCAGGAGAATTTATTCCTCCACCACTTTGATCATGTAATGCCTTCATTACATGAAATCAGTCAATAAATAAATTCGAGAGAGAATAATTAGTGAAAAGAAAGGAAGAACTAACGGGATACAAGCCAGAGATCTCGAAATGAAGGTGACAGATGGCAGCTGAACTTACTGACAGCAAAAGAACATTGTTCATTCCTTGATCCTTATTCACTCATAAAAATGAAAATAAGTAACAAAATAATCATAAGGAAACATGAAACGGGATGGCGCCACCATGACAACCAAAACACCCTGTACATAATATTCAGTATACATTAGTCTTAGAAAAAAAGGAGACATAATCCAAATACAAATCTAAATAAAAGAAAAATAAAAATGTCTAGAAACATAAACAAGCATCAACAACATCACTGACCCTAGTACGGGTCCTTATCTCTCCCATATGTATCACTATACGCCTAATAGGGATCATACGATGGTGCGGGTAAATCGTCTCGGGTGTCCACTCTTAGTATGGAGGACGTTGTGTCAGGATGTATTTGTTGGGCACCTGGTACGAAAGCTGGCTTTGAATCTAAAATGGATGTTGCTGCCAATCGTTATGGTCCTGTTGCCCCACATACCTATACTTTGCCCTCGCAAACCTCTGATTAAGTGTACTAAGGGGTTTGTTTATCATCCGAAACTGCATACTAAGGTGTTCGAGCGCATACACTATCCTTGTGAGGAGAAATATGAAGACCAACCCTAGTAGTTTTTGGTCTGGCACATAGTATGGTTTCTGACCATGGTATGCAACCACTGCTATCATGGTTGAACACTCGATTTGGTTTAAGTGAATTACATGTGAATTCCAGTGAATTCGTAGAATTTCCGGTCATCATAGAAAACGATCATTCGAACGTTAAAAGATGTTTATTAGAAACAAACATGAAGACCTATTTTTGATCAAGAAGCTCACAAATCACAATAAATATACTTGAAATAAAATTCACGCAAAAAAATTTATAATAGTGAGAAAACATGCTCAAATATTATATGAATTGAATGATATTGCGATTATAAATATGTGTAAAATGAGCAATATCAACCAAGGGCGTAAATTAGGTTCATAGAGAAGCAAGGTCGGGGTGGATCACACCCGAGGTCCAATCGGTGTGATTGTTGGTGTCCTACGATCGTACACGGCCACATTTTAGGTCTTTGGATTAGTTGAATTGCTTAGTCACAATCAGGGCGTCTTAGGTTGAGGGAATTATGTGCTGTGTAATCTTGGTTGGATGTTTTCACTAGGAAATTCGAAGTGAATCGACTAGGTAGTCCATGTATGTTACTCCCTCCATCCCTTATTCATTGTCCAGTATTCCATTTTGGGGTATTCCATTTTAATTTTCCACGTACATATTGTGACGACCCGGAAATTTTTGACAAAATTTAAACTTAATCTTTATATGATTTCGACACGATAAGCAAAGTCTATAATATTGAGTCTCAAATTTTTTTTTAACTGTTATATAGATTCAGTTAACCTTTGACTACTCCCGACGATTCACGAACAATTGTGTATAACAAGTACGTAAATATATATATAAATATAAACATAAGTTTATATACAATATTTTGAATTAATAAAATACTTTTAGTCAATTAGAATTAAGAATGTAAAATAATAATTATAATAATTAAGTTATTATTAAAAAGAATATATATATATAAATATACATTATTATTATTATTATTATTATTATTATTATTATTATTATTATTATTATTATTATTATTATTATTATTATTATTATTATTATTATTATTATTATTCTATTATTGTTAATATTTGTATTAGTACTTTATTAATAACATTATCAATATTATTATTAATATTACTATGAACATTATCATTAATAGTTATTATTATCAATAATATTATTATTATTTGTTATTTTTATTAATAAAATAATTAATAATATTATTAGTATTATTATTAAATTATTTAATTATTAATTATTAATTATTAGAATTATTGATATTCTTATCATTAGTATTAATTTTATTATTATTATTATTTATATACTTATTATTAGTATTAATATTACTAATAAAACACGTATATATTTATTAATATAAATTATAATCAGATTCATATACGTATACATATACAAAATACAGTATGTATATATTCAAATATATATACAGATATATATTTATATAAATACAGTATATACATATATAAATATAGTTAAATACGTATCTATACTTATGGAATCAAATTCAGTTTCCAGTTGCAATCAAACTGTATCTAATTCTTGTTTCCTGTCTCCTAAATTGATAAACATACTAGTCGATCGTACAAATCAAGTTGAATTCATACTTTGTCTTTATTTTGATTTTTCCTGAGCGAATATCTACTATCGAGCCAATTAAGCTAGCAAACAAATGTTAATTGAGGTACATTAGCTGTAATTATATCTATTAACATCTATATAATACCTACTTGTGCAATTCAAATTAAAACAACAAAAATCAAAATTCCATTTGAATAACCAAGCACGTAACCTCTGTTCTTGATTAATTTTTCAAATACTTCGAATTCGAATGCCATTTTAAAATCCTTAAATGTAGATATGTTAGAAATCTTTCTTTTAAACTGTCTGCAAAGTTTCAAAACTCAATTTTTCATATCGAATACAAATTTTGAGGTCAAAGTTTAAAGTTCAAAACTCAAACGATTGTTCTTCAATAAAATTCAGATTCAGTTTAATGTTTTTAGTTCAATTGAGAATGGAGAAAGTTTCTAGGAATGATTTAACACCTTTTTCATGTTGGGATTGTGATCTAAAACATTTTAAAAAGTCGAATTGGATTTCAAGTTCTTCATGTTCATAACTGTGATTCGCATCAACTTCAATTTGATTGAATTTTAAAAATCTATAAATGTAGTTATATTAGGAATGTTCTAGTGAATATATCTGAAAAGTTTTAGCTCTCAATTCTTTGAATTGAATTCGAATTTTTGAGTCAAACGTTATAATTCAAAAGTCAAAGGAATTGATCTTGGTAAAATTCGAATTGATTTTGATGTTTTAAGTTAAATTGACGATTCCAATAGTTTTTAGGGGTGATTTGAAGCACAATTCGCATTATAATCTTTGTCTAAAACGTTCACAAAATTGAAATCAATATTTTTTTTTTAAAAAAAAGTCGCGACAGTAGCAGTACAAGTTTTCTGTTATTTATATTTTTTTCAGTTAATCATAGATAATTGTTTTTGTATTGGATATTAAATCTTAAAATAAAGTTGTAATTACTTTTAAGATTAAAAGGATCCTTTAGAACCGATTATGATTTTTGAGGAAGAAGGAATGGTAAACAGAAATCGAAAATAGGTTAAATAGGAATGAGCTGTGTATAAATCAGGAAATAATGAAATGGAGGAATGGTTTAGAGTGTTTGCGTATGGGCAAGAGGTCTCGGGTTCGAGCCCGGTCTGGGGCAACTCTTTTTAGAAAAAGCTTTTGAAGGGTATACATTTTTATTGTTATTTCTATTATTATTATTATTATTAGTAAATATTATGATTATAATTATTATTGTTATTATTTTTATTATTATACTTATCATTATTGTTATTTTTATTATTATCATTAAGTATTAGAATTATTATTATTATTATTATTATTAGTATTATTATTATTAAATAGTATGAATATCATTTAATATTATTACTATCAATATTATTATTCTTCTTATTATTATTAGTATTATAATTATTTAAAACTTATTATCAAAACTATCAATTTTATTATGATTATATATATATATATATATATATATATATATATATATATATATATATATATATATATATTTATGGATTTAAAAACTATGGATAAAATTATGATTTAAGTGAATTACTAATTATTAATATTATTATCATCAATATTATTACCAACACAACCATTAATAATAATTGGTATTATCATTATTATCATCATTTTTATTATTACTAGTATCATTATTATTATTAAAATAACTATTAGTTATATAAAACTATATGTAATACATATAACATAACCAAATTTAATATTTTTATATACAAAAAGAATATATGAGGCATATATATATTATTAATATAAAAATGATATAATTAATTAATTATAAATATAAACTTATTCGATTACGATTATTTGTATTAATATATATACAAATGATATAGGTTCGTGAATCCGAGGTCAACCCTGCACTTGTTCAGTGCCGTCATTTGCATTAATGCTACGAAATACAGTATTGTGAGTTTCATTTGCTCCATTTTTAAATGTTTTTGCAATATATATTTTTGGGCTGAGAATACATGCGCTGCTTTTATAAATGTTTTACGAAATAGACACAAGTACTTAAAACTACATTATATGGTTGGATTATTATACCAGATATCACCCTTTAAGCTTGATAGCCTAAGAATTAGGGAACATACCCCCTAATTGATGCGAATCCTGAAGATAGATCTATGGGCCTAACAAACCCCATCCAGGTTATGGATGCTTTAGTACTTCAATTTTATATACAGATGAGTGTACCTGTATATTTGGGGATATTCTAGATGCATTTGTTAATGTCGATTACCAAGTGTTCACCATATGAATGATTTTTAATTCGCGGGTTACGGGTATTATTTTGTACTCGGGTTAGGTGTACAATTAAATATCTGAAATCTTGTGGTCTATTAAAATATTGGAATGATTGTTATGATAAACCTATGAACTCACCAACCTTTTGGTCGACACTTTTAAGCATGTTTATTCTCAGGTATGAAAGAAATCTTCCACTGTGCATTTGCTCATTTTAGAGATATTACTTGGAGTCATTCATGACATATTTCAAAAGACGTTGCATTCGAGTCATTGAGTTCATCAAGATTATTATCAAGTCAATTATAGTTGGATATATTATGAAATGGTATGCATGCCGTCAACTTTCGATGTAAAGAAAGTTTGTCTTTTAAAAACGAATGCAATGTTTGTAAAATATATCATATAGAGGTCAAATACCTCACAATGAAATCAACTATTGTGAATCGTTTATAATGTATACGAACGGGTCCTTTCAGTTGGTATCAGAGCGGTGGTCTTAGCGAACCAGGTCTTGCATTAGTGTGTCTAACTGATAATTGTTTAGATGCATTAGTGAGTCTGGACTTCGACCGTGTCTGCATGTCAAAATTTTTGCTTATCATTTCGTGTCAAAAATTACCTACTTATCATCCTTAGGAAATTACCTGCTTATCATTCTTAGTCTAGACACATCTTACTGCATTGATTGCATGAATAGTGTATAGACAAAATTCATATCTTAGCGTATCTGCTAATTCGTATCTTAGCATATCTATTACTGTAAACTATGCCTAGTATATTCCGTAAATTCCTCCGTAATCTACGAAATCTTTTGTTCTATATATATAGATACTCTATGTAATTAGAATACCATCCGATAGCCGGAAATCATTTCATATCAAAAAATTCTTTATTCAATCGTACGAAATGGAACTCGCCACTAGTTCAAGTCCCTCGGATTCCGATATGGATTTTCACTCAAGCTCCGAAAGAAGCATTACCGAAATGGATCAACCAATTAGCCATCATCTATTCTGGATGAATTGGGGATGGGTTCGTAGCCTACTTAATTATTGGAGACAAGAAGAAGGTGATCTCTTTCATCCACCATATTGCCCTCTTGGCCAAAAACCTGAAGCACTTACCTGCGAACCTATCCGAAACACCATTTTCAGCCTCATTTCCAGGGTAGCTTGTCACGATTATATTCTATCCATAATTCTAGATCTTACTCATCCACTCGTTCTGACCGACAATCATCCCGGAATAATGGAAGAAGTCAACGAGCTTCGCGCCCGAGTAATGACCTTAGAGAATATGGTGCAAAACTTACAAGCACCAGCAACATCACCAGCACCAACAGTACCACTGATAATGCTAAAAACAAACATATATTTCATAGCATTATCCCTCAAGAAAGACAAGCTTTTAGTTGCAATTGTTCTATTTACAAGTGATATTCGTTTAAATAATAAAAGGTGAAGACAAAAGGCAGATTCGAAAAATTGAAGACGCAGACGACCAAAAAATACAATCAAAGTGGTTCCAATTATTGATAAGAAACGTCTCAAAATTACAAGAGTACAAGACGCAAAACGCAAAGTACAAGATATTAAATTATACGCAAGGAAGTTCGAAAATCCGGAACCGGGACCAAAGTCAACTCTCAATGCTCGACGCAACGGACTAAAAATTACAAGTCAACTATGCACATAAATATAATATAATATTTAAATAATTCTTATAATTATTTATATATTATATTTATTTATAAAAACCGTCGGCATACAAAGAAACAAAAATATGTGAGCTGCTACCTACCCCATGCGATCGCATGGCCTGGAGGCACAAAAGCCATGCGATCGCATGGCACACCTTTTAAGCCCACATGCCTATAAATTTCGCGGTTTTGATCGATGTTAAACACATCTTTTTTTTTTCTTTCTCTCATACGTAAGATATATATATATATATATATATATATATATATATATATATATATATATATATATATATATATATATATTTTAATTTTAATTTTTAATAATAAGGGTATGTTAGCGAATGTTGTAAGGGTGTAAGTCGAAATTCTGTCCGTGTAACGTTACGCTATTTTTAAATCACTGTAAGTTATGATTAATGTTATTTTTAATTTAATGTCTCGTAGCTAAGTTATTATTATGCTTATTTAAGACGAAGTAATCATGATGTTGGGCT
Organism: Rutidosis leptorrhynchoides; assembly: GCF_046630445.1. NCBI lineage: Eukaryota > Viridiplantae > Streptophyta > Magnoliopsida > Asterales > Asteraceae > Rutidosis > Rutidosis leptorrhynchoides. Next base: position 270,534,805 of record NC_092339.1, on the reverse strand, counting down.
AAATTATTAAGATTGGGTAATTAGGCTTTGTACCATAATTGGGGTTTGGACAAAAGAACGACACTTGTGAAAATTAGACTATGGGCTATTAATGGGCTTTATATTTGTTTAATTAAATGATAGTTTGTTAATTTAATATAAAGATTTACAATTGGACGTACCTATAAATAACCATATACACTCGATCGGACACGATGGGCGGGATATTTATAAGCACTAATAATCGTTCATTTAACCGGACACGGGAATGGATTAATAGTCAATGGACTTATTAAAACAGGGGTGAATTATATACAAGGAAAATTGGTGTAATTATAGTTTAAATCCCCAATTAATTGGAATATTTGACTTCGGATATAATGATAATTTGACGAGGACACTCGCACTTTATATTTATGACTGATGGACTGTTATGGACAAAAACCAGACGGACATATTAAATAATCCAGGACAAAGGACAATTAACCCATGGGAATAAACTAAAATCAACAAGTCAAAAATCATGATTACGGAAGTTTAAATAAGCATAATTCTTTTATTTCATATTTAATTGCACTTTTAATTATCGCACTTTTATTTATTGTCTTTGTATTTAATTGCACTTTTAATTATCGTACTTTTTAATTATCGCAATTTTATTTTATCGCAATTTCATTATCATTATTTACTTTACGTTTTAAATTAAGTTATATTTTTTTTTAATATTTTACATTAGGTTTTAACTGCACTAAAGTTTTAAAATCGACAAACCGGTCATTAAATGGTAAAAACCCTCTTTTATAATAATAATATTACTTATATATATTTGTATTTTTATAAGTTAAAACTAATATAGCGTTAAGCTTGTTTAATTTTCCCTGTGGAACGAACCGGACTTACTAAAAACTACTATACTGTACGATTAGGTACACTGCCTATAAGTGTTGTAGCAAGGTTTAGGTATATCCATTCTATAAATAAATAAATATCTTGTGTAAAATTGTATCGTATTTAATAGTATTTTCGTTGTTAAAATAATACTATTTCCTAATACACCTCGCACACATCAAGTATTTTTGGCGCCGCTGCCGGGGACATTCTTGCTTAAACGCCGGAAGCGAAAAGCTATATAAAAAAAAATTTAGTTTACTTTTGTAAAAATACATTTTTGTAAAAATACGTTTTAAATTGCAAAAATATAAAAAGAAAAACAAAATTTATATATTTTTAAGAGTTTGTTAAATATTTAAGTTTTATAAAGTTTTTTTATTTTTATTTTTAGTTTGTAAAAATATAAATTTTATTTAAATATTTTGTATTAATTTAAAACAGAAAATTAAAACAGAAAAAAAATATAAAACACTCGGCCCGATCACTGTTGCAGCCCAGAGTCTGGCCCAATTTCTCAAGCCATGCGATCGCATGGTAAAACAACTAACACCTCATGGATCGCATGAGGTGAGTTGACAGGTCTGGTAACCTAGTTCCATCAGTTTAGGGTTTTATTATTATTATTATTATTATTATTATTATTATTATTATTATTATTATTATTATTATTATTATTATTATTATTATTATTATTATTATTATTATTATTATTATTATTATTATTAATTAAAAACCCTAATTAGGGTTTAGTTATTATTTAATTTAGTCTAGTTTTAATTAATTTGTATTTTTAGTTTATTTAGTTTTAATAATTTATAAAACTTAATACTTTTATAAAATAATTAATATAAAAATAATATTTTTATAAAAATTGTACTTTTTACAACTTTAAGTATATTTTTATATTTTATACCTTTTTATTCGTTTTAGCGTAATATTTGTATTTTTCGCTCGTTTTTAGTTCAAGTCATAGTTTTTGCCATAGTTATTTTTACTTCTAAATTTTTAGGCTTTGCCGTAAAATCCCTTAAGTGCTTTTTCTTTAGACTAAGATTTAAGTGCTTTAGAATTTTGCGACGCTATTTTTATATTTTAGTACCTTTTTAAGTTATTGCCATTTGGGATATAGAATTTCTTTTAAGCTTTAATATTTTTAGACGCAACTTTTAATTTTTGGTTTTTAGTTCCTTTTTAAGTTTCGACGCGCTACATTCTTATTTTTATTTTTCGACTTTTTATTTTTTGACGTTTTTCGACGCGCTCTTTTTCTTTCTTATTTCTCGACACTCTAGTTTTTAGGACATAGAATTTTCTATTTCTTCTCTAAATTTCTTTAAAATTTCAAACGAAAAAATTATTTTAAGTGGTTAAATTGATAGACATCAAAATTTTCTGGTTCGTAGTAATAGTTGGATTTGTACGTGGACCGGGTTATTGGAGCCAAACAGTACTCAATTATATTGAGACCAAACGAATCATGCCCCTCTGCTGCATCTTTTGGCTATTCGAAACGTGGACAAAATCAGAAAAGTCTATTAATTTGATAACTTATATAATTTTTTTTATTTTTATAACTAATTGGATATTCAGTGAATGCACCGAGCAAAACGTTCACCACCTTTTGTACGTTCACCACCTGTAACTCGATCAAGACATCTAGCAAATATTATCGCCGTTGATGTTTCTTTAGAATCGTCTTCTAGTCAACCAAGTACTCCAATTCAAATTTCCGATAATCCATTTTTTGAACCCGACCTCACAATTGAGAATCCGGAGGATCTTCAGGGACAATTCAGAGATCCTGAACCATTAATCTTTCCTCCGGAACCACCAATCATTCAAACAGAGATTGCTGAGGAACCAACCATTAAATCAGAATCCTCTAGTGATTCAGATTCAACAAATTCAATAATGGAAAATCTGGAACCTCTAAGTATGGAAGACCGAATGAGAGCTAAACGCACTGGCCAAGGTCACGCAATTACTCAACCAGACATTAATGCGCCAGATTATGAAATCAAAGGACAAATTCTACACATGGTAACTAAGCAATGCCAATTTAGTGGTGCGCCGAAGGAAGATCCAAATGAACATCTTCGTACATTTAATAGGATCTGTACTTTATTTAAAATTCGAGAAGTTGAGGATGAACAGATATATCTCATGTTATTTCCCTTGAATTTAAAGGGAGAAGCCAAAGATTGGTTAGAATCGTTACTTGAAGGAGCGATTGATACATGGGACGTCTTAGTTGAAAAATTTCTTAAACAATTCTTTCCGGCATCTAAAGCCGTGAGACTTCAAGGAGAAATTGTTACGTTCACACAAAAGCCAAATGAAACTCTATATGAGGCGTGGACCAGATTTGGAAAGTTATTAAGAGGATGTCCGCAACATGGTTTAGACACTTGTCAAATAGTACAAATATTCTACCAAGGATGCGACATCACTACAAGGAAAGACATCGATATAGCAGCTGGTGGTTCCATTATGAAGAAAACAGCAACTGAAGCTTATAAAATTATTGATAACACTGCTTCCCACTCACATGAGTGGCACCAAGAAAAAGATATCGTTAGATCATATAAAGCAGCTAGAGCCGATTCTAGCCATGACTTAGATTCCATTTTCGCAAAGATAGATGCTGTTGAGAGACAAATGGAAAAGATGACTAAAGATATCCACTCAATACGAATTAATTGTGAGCAGTGTGGAGGACCACATTTGACAAAAGATTGTCTCAGTATTGAACTAATAATGGAACAAAGAGAGAATGTTTCATACATAAACCAAAGGCTTGGAAATAATTATCAGAATAATTATCAACCGCCAAGACCGATCTACAATCAAAACCAGAATTATAACCGAAATGTTCCATACAACAACCAACAAGGTCCAAGTAATCAACAAGTATCCAATAATACTTACAACCAGCAAAGACCTGTTTTTCAAAACAAACCACCACAAACCGATGATAAAAAGCCAAATTTAGAAGATATGATGTCAAAGCTAGTTGAATCTCAAACACAATTTTTTACATCTCAGAAACAAACGAATGAACAAAATGCTCAAGTATTTAGATATCAACAAGCTTCTATTCAAAATCTGGAACAAGAAGTAAGTAACCTAGCAAGGTTAATAGGTGAAAGAAAATCGGGAAATTTACCTAGTGATACAAATGCTAACCCCCGGAATGAAACAGCTAAAGCCATTACCACAAGAAGTGGTATTACACTTAAACCACCTGAAATACCTGTAATTTTTGATGAAGCAATTCCTACTCCACAAGAACCACAGTCTGAGCAAGATAAGGAAAAAGAACCGGTAGTTGAAAAGGTTAATGAAGATAACACAGTTAAGGCTAAACCTTATGTTAAACCATACCAACCACCACTTCCTTACTCGAGTAAAATGAGAAAAGAGAGACTTGAAGCCGAGCAATCCAAATTCTTGGATATGTTTAAACAAATAAATGTTAATCTTCCTTTCATTGATGTGATTTCAGGAATGCCTAGATATGCTAAATTCTTGAAAGATCTGATCACAAATAGAAAGAAAATGGAAGAACTCTCGGCTGTTACTATAAATGCTAATTGTTCAGCAGTGCTGTTGAATAAGATACCAGAAAAACTATCTGATCCAGGAAGTTTCACAATTCCATGTTTTCTGGGTAGTCTTAGTTCAATAGAAGCATTGGCAGACTTAGGTGCTAGTATAAATTTAATGCCATATTCATTATACGCTAAACTAGACCTTGGAGAATTGAAACCAACACGAATAAGCATACAACTAGCCGATAGATCAGTAAAATATCCTAGAGGGATAATGGAGAACATGCTAGTTAAAGTTGGTACTTTAGTATTTCCAGTAGATTTTGTTATTTTGGACATGGAAGAAGATTCTCGAGTTCCTCTCATATTAGGAAGACCATTCTTAAACACGGCTAAAGCAATGATAGACGTGTTCGGTAAGAAACTGACCCTAAGTATAGAGGAAGAGAGTGTTACCTTTTCATTTGATAGAGCCATGCAACAACCGCAATCTGCAGATGATACATGTTATTATATTCAAACTATAGAATCACATGCAGAATTGTTAGAAGAATTTCCAGAATTACAAGGAACAGGAGAATGTTCTTTAGGAGAAGGAACTGAACCAATTGATGAAACTGAAATGATAGCTACACTTATGGCTAATGGATATGAACCAACAACAGAAGAAATTCAAATGCTAAAAGAGGAAGACAGATATCGATATAAATCATCGATAGAAGAACCACTGACATTAGAGTTAAAGCCACTTCCAAACCATTTGGAATATGCTTATTTACATGGTGAATCTGAATTACCTGCAATAATATCGTCTTCTCTTACTGAAACTGAAAAATCTCAACTCACTTCTGCGTTAAAAGCTCATAAACCAGCTATTGCATGGAAGATGAAATGTCCCGTTCTTATTGATTAAAAACGTTCCATATTAATTGATTTCGTTGCGAGGTTTTGACCTCTATATGAGACGTTTTTCAAAGACTGCATTCATTTTAAAACAAACCATAACATTTATTTCATCAATAAAGGTTTAAAAAGCTTTACGTAGATTATCAAATAATGATAATCTAAAATATCCTGTTTACACACGACTAATACATAATGGTTTACAATACAAATATGTTACAACGAAATAAGTTTCTTGAATGCAGTTTTTACACAATATCATACAAGCATGGACTCCAAATCTTGTCCTTATTTAAGTATGCGACAGCGGAAGATCTTAATAATCACCTGAGAATAAACATGCTTAAAACGTCAGTGATTACAAACCGATTTTATTTTGATCAAAATTACAAACCGATTTGTTCTCTGAAAACCCATTTTCAATGCGTTCATTACCATTGAAAGTAAAATCCTAGGAATTCACCTGGAATTCATTAGGTCACCTGAACCAAATCGGGTGTCAACCGTAAGAACGGTGGTTGCATAGCATGGTCAAAGACAGGACCTTGTGCCAAACTGAAAAATCATAAGGGTGAGCTTTACTATTGCTCCTACCAAGGATAGTAATTACATCCGACACGTTATAGACCACTATTAAAAGCATGTCAGGGGACATTGCCTTAACAGTTGCTTGTTCAACGCTTTCCTTTATAACCGGACGGTAGTTTACCGAAAGGTAATATACGGAGCAAGTATACTGGACGTGTTGCTTTCCAAATACAAGGTTAGCAAGTGGGTGACACAAAACCACAAGTTTTGAGCTAAAATTTTCAAATCTGAAACCCACCAAACCCACAAAAACAATTTGCAAACACCGGTGAAGGGTTATTCCGGAAAACTTATCTAGGGTAAAAGCTAGATTTAATTTTCAAAAGATCAAATGTTTTCATAAAGATTCAATTTCCTTAACGGATCTAAATTTTTAGTCATGTGGGACTGTAAACCACATCGTTACTACCATTGTTTATACCGCCGTATAGAAATCACTGATGTACAAAGTGTGAAGAATAAAGAAGTGGTTCTAGTATTTTTATTTCAAGACTATATTGCTTGAGGACAAGCAACGCTCAAGTATGGAAATATTTGATAATGCTAAAAACGAACATATATTTCATAGCATTATCCCTCAAGTAAGACAAGCTTTTAGTTGCAATTGTTCTATTTACAAGTGATATTCGTTTAAATAATAAAAGGTGAAGACAAAAGACAGATTCGACAAATTGAAGACGCAAACGACCAAAAAGCTCTAAAGTACAAAATACAATCAAAGTGGTTTCAATTATTGATAAGAAATGTCTCAAAATTACAAGAGTACAAGACGCAAAACGCAAAGTACAAGATATTAAATTATACGCAAGGACGTTCGAAAATTCGGAACCGGGACCAAAGTCAACTCTCAATGCTCGACGCAACGGACTAAAAATTACAAGTCAACTATGCACATAAATATAATATAATATTTAAATAATTCTTATAATTATTTATATATTATATTTATTTATAAAAACTTTCGGCATACAAAGAAACAAAAATATGTGAGCTGCTACCTACCCCCATGCGATCGCATGGCCTGGAGGCACAAAAGCCATGCGATCGCATGGCACACCTTTTCAGCCCACATGCCTATAAATTTCGCGGTTTTGATCGATGTTAAACACATCTTTTTCTTCTTTCTCTCATACGTAAGATATATATATATATATATATATATATATATATATATATATATATATATATATATATATATATATATATATATATATATATATTTATATTTTAATTTTAATTTTAATTTTAATTTCTAATAATAAGGGTATGTTAGCGAATGTTGTAAGGGTGTAAGTCGAAATTCTGTCCGTGCAACGCTACGCTATTTTTAAATCACTGTAAGTTATGATTAATGTTATTTTTAATTTAATGTCTCGCAGCTAAGTTATTATTATGCTTATTTAAGACGAAGTAATCATGATGTTGGGCTAAATTATTAAGATTGGGTAATTGGGCTTTGTACCATAATTGGGGTTTGGACAAAAGAATGACACTTGTGGAAATTAGACTATGGGCTATTAATGGGCTTTATATTTATTTAATTAAATGATAGTTTGTTAATTTAATATGAAGATTTACAATTGGACGTACCTATAAATAACCATATACACTCGATCGGACACGATGGGCGGGATATTTATAAGCACTAATAATCGTTCGTTTAACCGGAAACGGGAATGGATTAATAGTCAATGGACTTACTAAAACAGGGGTGAATTATATACAAGGAAAATTGGTGTAATTATAGTTTAAATCCCCAATTAGTTGGAATATTTGACTTCAGATATAATGATAATTTGACGAGGACACTCGCACTTTATATTTATGATTGATGGACTGTTATGGACAAAAACCAGATGGACATATTAAATAATCCAGGAGAAAGGACAATTAACCCATGGGAATAAACTAAAATCAACACGTCAAACATCATGATTACGGAAGTTTAAATAAGCATAATTCTTTTATTTCATATTTAATTGCACTTTTAATTATCGCACTTTTATTTATTGCCATTGTATTTAATTGCACTTTTAATTATCGTACTTTTTTAATTATCGCAATTTTATTTTATCGCAATTTCATTATCGTTATTTACTTTACGTTTTAAATTAAGTTATATTTATTTTTAATATTTTACATTAGGTTTTAACTGCGACTAAAGTTTTAAAATCAACAAACAGGTCATTAAACGGTAAAAACCCCCTTTTATAATAATAATATTACTTGTATATATATTTGTATTTTTATAAGTTAAAACTAATATAGCGTTAAGCTTGTTTAATTTTCCCTGTGGAACGAACCGGACTTACTAAAAACTACTCTACTGTACGATTAGGTACACTGCCTATAAGTGTTGTAGCAAGGTTTAGGTATATCCATTCTATAAATAAATAAATATCTTGTGTAAAATTGTATCGTATTTAATAGTATTTTCGTTGTTAAAATAATACTATTTCCTAATACACCTCGCACACATCAACCACCATCATCAACAGCTGTACCACCAACAACACAAGCCTCAACATCACACGCCTCAACATCACAATCTATATTTCAAGCATAATCATCGTTCTACATCGACATCATACGCACCATAGATACCAAAGAGTACCAACCACAATAAACGATGAATTATTGATTCATAACTTCATTGAAGAAATATTCCGCGGTGATTATGTAATCTCTAAGTTTGGAGATTAATTATCCTAATTCTAACCGCAAACCAAAAGAGTTTAATATTATATTAACTCATTAAATCCATAACTACATCCGAAGAAAATATATATGTACGTATATTTTCATAAAGATTGTAATAAAAATTCTTTTGTACAAGCTATTAATGATGAGAATATTTTAACGGGTAGGTAATACCCGAGGAATATTTAGATTTCACATTAATAAGTTACATTGTACATTCTTCAAACCTGATTCGACAGTCAATTACTATCCTACTTACATCCACAATATACGAATCCATTCACCACAGAATAACCATTTTCATTCAATTTCATATTTGGATTTTGACTTATCAGAATCCAACAAGTGGCATAATGAAGAAAACATTGGACAAAAATAAAATTTATTAGAAACAAACAAGTTAACTATGAAAAATTCTGTTAAGAATCCACGCTAACTATTCCTAGCTAACTACTAATTCCCTATTACAGTTTAATTATCGCAAATTTAAATATCGCAATTTATTTATCGCAATTTTAATTTATCGTCATTTAATTTCTGTATTTATTTTACGCACTTTAAATATCGTCGAATAAATCGGGAAACGTATATAATGTTTTGACATATCATATCAGCGTCATATATATATATTATTTGGAATAACCATAGACACTCTATATGCGGTAATGCTCGAGTTAGCTATACATGGTTGAGGTTAATTCTATAATAATATATATACCTTGAGTTGTGATCGAGTCTGAGACATGTATACAATGGGTCACGATACGTATTAATTAATTCAAATATTATATATTAAACTATATATGAATTATTGAATTACTAACTGTGGACTACTAACATTGGACAATTAAAATGAATTAAAATATTGATTATAACATATGAAACTAAACATTTCTTCAAGTTTGCCACTTGATTTCATCTTAAACCTCATTTGTATCTTGACGATTACAATCTGCGTTCAAACGTTTCATGATTGTTGAAAACAGCTCAATCGAGAGGTGAACCAACCGCACTTCATCTACGGAAGAAAAGATTGATGCATATAGTTACGCACCTGAAAAACTCTCGAAAACTGAATAAACGTTTAACACGTAGCTGTGCTAATTCCTTTAGCGTTATTATTACAGAAAATAACTTTGCAACTCCTGTTCGAGATAGCCAGTTTTGTCACAGCTCTAGCAAGCTAACTTCGACTTTTCGTTCGAAACAACCTTATTATAACCTTGATATATATGCGTGCTCTTTTATTGTTACCGGGGAACCTTTTATATTCTACCATATTACCAGCAGACGTACCAGTAACCTCGTTGCTCCTTGGCTTAAATTTCTCCGATAAATCACTATATTTATCTATTGAAGTATTATCATGAACTCATCGGCATCTTGTAACAATAATTACCATACCAAATACCGGAAGGCATCAATCGATAATCTCGAATTTCTCAGTATTTCTATGCCAACAGTTATATATATACATATAACGTCTATCTCCTAGACTTACATACCTCGAATGTGAAATTTCTGAAAAACACCCCAAATTGCGAACTAGTTCTCCGAAATTGGAAAAATGCTGATGAAGTAGCAAAAACTGTAAACGACTTAACAGTCAAAAGTTTGATGATAAAGAATAGTATGTTGGCAAAGCTCAGAAAAGTTGAAACTGGAAAATGGATTGAGCAAACCATGAAGGAGGCTGTGGATAAATTGTAGTGACCCGAACTTTTCCATGTTTATATATATTAATTGAGATTGATATTTACATGAATAAATGTTTCCAACGTGTTAAGCAATCAAACTTGTTAAGACTTGATTAAATGAAATAAGTTTCATATAGACAATTGATCACCCAAATTGAACGGCGATTCACGAACGTTACAAATTTGTAAAAACTACATGTTGTGGTATATATTGACATATATATATGGTTGACATGAGATTATGATGAGTAAGTATCTCAATAAGTATATTAACAATGTGTGATATACATAAGAAATGAGATTACTAAGTTAAGAAACTCGAAATGATATATATAACGATTATCGTTATGATAACGTCTACTAAATACATATGTATCATATTAAGATATTGATACACTATATTTAACATGATAAAATGATATTTAAATATATCATTAAGTGTGTTAACAATGAACTACATATGTAAAAACAAGACTACTAACTCAAGAATTACGAAACGAGACTTATATGTAACGATTATCGTTGTAACGATATTTTAATGTATATATCATATTAAGAGATATTCATACATCATAATATCATGATAAAATAATAATTTAACATCTCATTTGATATAATAAATATTGGGTTAACAACATTAATTGAGATCGTTAACTTAAAGGTTTCAAAACAACACTTACATGTAACGACTAACGAAGACTTAACGACTCCATTAGAATGTATATACATGTTGTGTTTTGATATGTATTATTACACTTTTGAAAGACTTCAAGACACATATCAAAGTACTTCTACTTAACAAAAATGCTTACAATTACATCCTCGTTCAGTTTCATCAACAATTCTACTCGTATGCACCCGTATTCGTACTCGTACAATACACAGCTTTTAGATGTATGTACTATTGGTATATACACTCCAATGATCAGCTCTTAGAAGCCCATGAGAGTCACCTAACACATGTGGAAACCATTATTTGGCAACTACCATGAAATATCTCATAAAATTACAAAAATATTAGTAATCATTCATGACTTATTTACATGAAAACAAAATTACATATCCTTTATATCTAATCCATATACCAACGACCAAAAACACCTACAAACACTTTCATTCTTCAATTTTCTTCATCTAATTGATCTCTCTCAAGTTCCATCTTCAAGTTCTAAGTGTTCTTCATAAATTCCATAAGTATAGTTTCATAAAAATCAAGAATACTTCCAAGTTTGCAAGTCTACTTCCAAGCTTTCTAATCCATTCTAAGTAATCATCTAAGATCAAGGAACCTTTGTTATTTACAGTAGGTTATCTTTCTAATTCAAGATAATATTCATATTCAAACTTTGATTCAATTTCTACAACTATAACAATCTTATTTCGAGTGAAAATGTTACTTGAACTATTTTCATGTCATGATTCTGCTTCAAGAACTTTCAAGCCATCCAAGGATCCTTTGAAGCTAGATCCATTTTTCTCATTTCCAGTAGTTTTATCCAGAAAACTTGAGGTAGTAATGATGTTCATAACATCATTCGATTCATACATATAAAGCTATCTTATTCGAAGGTTAAAACTTGTAATCACTAGAACATAGTTTAGTTAATTCTAAACTTGTTCGAAAAAAAAAGTTAATCCTTCTAACTTGACTTTTAAAATCAACTAAACACATGTTATATATCTATATTATATGCTAATTTAATGATTTAAAACCTGGAAACACGATGAACACCATAAAATTGGATATACGCCGTCGTAGTGAAACCGGGGGCTGTTTTGGTTTGGATAATTAAAAACTATGATAAACTTTGATTTAAAAGTTGTTCTGCTGGGAAAATTATTTTTCATATGAACATGAAACTATATCCAAAAATCAAGGTTAAACTCAAAGTGGAAGTATGTTTTCTAAAATGGTCATCTAGACGTCGTTCTTTCGACTGAAATGACTACCTTTACAAAAACGACTTGTAACTTATATTTCCGACTATAAACCTATACTTTTTCTGTTTAGATTCAAAAAATAGAGTTCAATATAAAACCATAGCAATTTGATTCACTCAAAACGGATTTAAAATGAAGAAGTTATGGGTAAAACAAGATTGGATATTTTTGATCTTTTTAGCTACGGGAAATTGTTTAACAAATCTATACAAATCATATCCTAGCTAACTTATATTATATTATACATGTATTCTAATATATTATGTAATCTTGGGATACCATAGACACGTATGCAAATGTTTTAACATATCATATCGACCCATGTATATATATTATTTGGAACAACCATAGACACTCTATATGCAGTAATGTTGGAGTTAGCTATACAGGGTTGAGGTTGATTCCAAAAATATATATACTTTGAGTTGTGATCTAGCTGAGACATGTATACACTGGGTCGTGGATTGATTCAAGATAATATATATCGATTTATTTCTGTACATCTAACTGTGGACAACTAGTTGTAGGTTACTAACGAGGACAGCTGACTTAATACACTCAAATCTTTAAAACATAATAAAATTGGTTGTAATTATATTTTGATCATACTTTGATATATATGTACATATTTGTATAGGTTCGTGAATCGATCCGTGGCCAAGTCTTATTTTCGAGGAAGGAAATATCCGTGAAAGTGAGTTATAGTCCCACTTTTAAAATCTAATATTTTTGGGATGAGAATACATGCAGGTTTTATAAATGATTTACAAAATAGACACAAGTACGTGAAACTACATTCTATGGTTGAATTATCGAAATCGAATATGCCCCTTTTTATTAAGTCTGGTAATCTAAGAATTAGGGAACAGACACCCTAATTGACGCGAATCCTAAAGATAGATCTATTGGGCCTAACAAACCCCATCCAAAGTACCAGATGCTTTAGTACTTCGAAATTTATATCATATCCGAAGGGTGTCCCAGAATGATGGGGATATTCTTATATATGCATCTTGTTAATGTCGGTTACCAGGTGTTCACCATATGAATGATTTTTATCTCTATGTATGGGATGTGTATTGAAATATGAAATCTTGTGGTCTATTGTTACGATTTGATATATATAGGTTAAACCTATAACTCACCAACATTTTTGTTGACGTTTAAAGCATGTTTATTCTCAGGTGAATACTAAGAGCTTCCGCTATTGCATACTAAAATAAGGACAAGATTTGGAGTCCATGTTTGTATGATATTGTGTAAAAACTGCATTCAAGAAACATATGTCGATGTAATATATTTCTATTGTAAACCATTATGTAATGGTCGTGTGTAAACAGTATATTTTAGATTATCATTATTTGATAATCTACGTAATGTTTTTAAAACCTTTATTGATAAAATAAAGGTTATGGTTGTTTTAAAAATGAATGCAGTCTTTGAAAACCGTCTCATATAGAGGTCAAAACCTCGCAACGAAATCAATTAATATGGAACGTTTATAATCAATATGAACGGGACATTTCATAAATCACAAAGATTAAACATGTCTTCAAAGAATCCAAATGATTCAGTATCTGCTGAAGTCATTAACGAATACCTTACTCCTGACTCTATACCTTTGCGGACAAATCGTCTTCATCATCCTTCGATATTAGAAATTCTAAGATATCATCGTATCTTTTATTATAAATATCCTCGATATTTCTGAAGATATTTACATAAGTTTTCTTATTGGAAATCATTTATCTCTTCGCGTTATCTGTGTTACATCAGAAAGGAAACTGTTTTAGTTTCTAAATTCTGAAAAATTCGAATTTAAAATATGAATGTTTTTGAAGTAGTGTTGGGAACTGAAGCATGAGTTAGTATAATATAATGACACTTGATCAACGTGATTATATTACAGTAAGTCATGCTGAGTTTCTAATAAAACGTGGTGATTTACAGACCATAACGTCATCATGTGCCATGTTACATGACTCTTACATTCTACCTAATCTCCAAACATATCAAGAATATATCTTCCTGATAGTTCTATCTTTTCTCTTGAATTCTGGTAATTTAACGAATCAAGATCGTGCTATTACAATTTCTCCCTTAGAACATTAGTCGTATTCATTCGAAACTTCATATCTACGAATTCTGGACCATTATTCGCTTAACTTAAAATCGGAAAGAGAAAACAAAAGTATGAATTGAGGAAGAAAGAATAGAAAGTGTGAGCTGTGGAAATAAGGAAACGAAGAGGGTGGATTTATAGTGAAATATCTGACAGAGCAATCGAAACAGATTTTCACATTTAACCAAAGAGGATCCTAATTTCCGTAATTACCGAAGAATCAAATCTTATATAGATTTCAAAGATTTTCTTTAAATCCCTGGAATTCCGGAATTCAAACGTGACTACGTCAAAAGTTAAAAAGAGCCTCTTTTTCTTTATTTCACTATTTTGTTATAGCTTCATTTGTACGCTTCGAGTAAGCAAATCATTTTATTCATATTACTCTATGGTAATAAAATTCTATTTTATCAACTCATATTCGTCATGAAGACATTCTTTTTGTTAGTCATGACGACCTCGATCAAATTTCGGGACGAAATTTCTTTTACGGGTAGGTACTGTGACGAACTGGAAATTTTTGACAAAATTTAAACTTAATATTTATATGATTTCGACACGATAAGCAAAGTCTATAATGTTGAGTCTCAAATTTTTTTTAACTGTTATATGGATTCGGTTAACCTTTGACTACTCCCGACGATTCACGAACAATTGTGTATAACAAGTATGTAAATATATATATAAATATAAACATAAGTTTATATATAATATTTTGAATTAATAAAATACTTTTAGTCAATTAGAATTAAAAATGTAAAATAATAATTAGAATAATTAAGTTATTATTAAAAACAATATATATATATAAATATACATTATTATTATTATTATTATTAATATTATTAGTATTCTATTATTGTTAATATTTGTATTAGTACTTTATTAATAACATTATCAATATTATTATTAATATTACTATGAACATTATCATTAATAGTTATTATTATAAGTAATATTATTATTTGTTATTTTTATTAATAAAATCATTAATAATATTATTAGTATTATTATTAAATTATTAATTATTAATTATTAGAATTATTGATATTCTTATCATTAGTATTAATTTTATTATTATTATTATTTATATACTTATTATTAGTATTAATATTACTAATAAAACACGTATATATTTATTAATATAAATTATAATTAGATTCATATACGTATACATATACAAAATACAGTACATATAAATTCAAATACATATACAGATATATATTTATATAAACACAGTATATACATATATAAATATAGTTAAATACGTATCTATACTTAAGGAATCAAATTCAGTTTCCAATTGCAATCAAACTTTATCTAATTCTTGTTTCCTGTCTCTTAAATTGATAAACATACTAGTCGATCGTACAAATCAAGTTGAATTCATACTTTGTCTTTATTTTGGTTTTTCCTGAGCGAATATCTATTGTCGAGCCAATTAAGCTAGCAAACAAATGTTAATTGAGGTACATTAGCTGTAATTATATCTATTAACATCTATATAATACCTACTTGTGCAATTCAAATTAAAACAACAAAAATCAAAATTCCATTTGAATAACCCAACACGTAACCTCTGTTCTTGATTAATTTTTCAAATACTTCGAATTCGAATGCCATTTTAAAATCCTTAAATGTAGATATGTTAGAAATCTTTCTTTTAAACTGTCTGCAAAGTTTCAAAACTCAATTTTTCATATCGAGTACAAATTTTGAGGTTAAAGTTTAAAGTTCAAAAGTCAAACGATTGTTCTTCAATAAAATTCGGATTCAGTTTAACATTTTCAGTTCAATTGAGAATGGAGAAAGTTTCTAGGAATGATTTAACACCTTTTTCATGTTAGGATTGTGATCTAAAACATTTTAAAAAGTCGAATTAGATTTCAAGTTCTTCATGTTCATAACTGTGATTGGCATCAACTTCAATTCGATTGAATTTTAAAAATCTATAAATGTAGTCATATTAGGAATGTTCTAGTGAATATATCTGAAAAGTTTCAGCTCTCAATTCTTTGAATTGAATTCGAATTTTTGAGTCAAACGTTATAATTCAAAAGACAAAGGAATTGATCTTGGTAAAATTCGAATTGATTTTGATGTTTTAAGTTAAATTGACGATTCCAATAGTTTTTAGGGGTGATTTGAAGCACAATTCGCATTATAATCTTTGTCTAAAACGTTCACAAAATTGAAATCAATATTTTTTTTTTAAAAGTCGCGACAGTAGCAGTACATGTTTTCTGTTATTTATATTTTTTTTCAGTTAATCATAGATAATTGTTTTTGTATTGGATATTAAATCTTAAAATCAAGTTGTAATTACTTTTAAGATTAAAAGGATCCTTTAGAATAGATTATGATTTTTGAGGAAGAAGGAATGGTAAACAGAAATTGAAAATGGGTTAAATAGGAATGAGCTGTGTATAAATCAGGAAATAATGAAATGGAGGAATGGTTTAGAGTGTTTGCGTATGGGCAAGAGGTCTCGGGTTCGAGCCCGGTCCGGGGCAACTCTTTTTAGAAAAAGCTTTTGAAGGGTATACATTTTTATTGTTATTTCTATTATTATTATTATTATTATTATTATTATTAGTAAATATTATGATTATTATTGTTATTATTATACTTATCATTATTGTTATTTTTATTATTATCATTAAGTATTAGAATTATTATTAGTATTATTAATATTAAATAGTAAGAATATCATTTAATATTATTACTATCAATATTATTATTCTTATTATTATTAATATTATAATTATTTAAAACTTATTATCATAACTATCAATTTTATTATGATTATAAATATATATATATAAATTTATGGATTTAAAAACTATGGATAAAATTATGATTTAAGTGAATTACTAATTATTAATATTATTATCATCAATATTATTACCAACACTACCATTAATAATAATTGGTATTATCATTATTATCATCATTTTTATTATTACTAGTATCATTATTATTATTATTAAAATAACTATTAGTTATATAAAACTATATGTAATACATATAACATAACTAAATTTATTTTTTTATATACAAAAAGAATATATGAGGCATATATATATTATTAATATAAAAATGATATAATTAATAAATTATAAATATAAACTTATTCGATTACGATTTTGTGTATTAATATATATACAAATGATATAGGTTCGTGAATTCGAGGTCAACCCTGCACTTGTTCAGTGCCGTCATTTGCATTAATGCTACGAAATACAGTATTGTAAGTTTTATTTGCTCCCTTTTTAAATGTTTTTGCAATATATATTTTTGGGCTGAGAATACATGCGCTGCTTTTATAAATGTTTTACTAAATAGACACAATTACTTGAACCTACATTCTATGGTTGGATTATTATACCGGATATCACCCTTTAAGCTTGGTAGCCTAAGAATTAGGGAACAGACCCCCTAATTAACGCGAATTCTGAAGATAGATCTATGGGCCTAACTAACCCCATCCAGGTTATGGATGCTTTAGTACTTCGATTTTATATATAGATGAGTGTACCTGTATATTTTGGGATATTCTAGATGCATTTGTTAATGTCGGTTACCAGGTGTTCACCATATGAATGATTTTTAATTCGCGAGTTACGCGTATTATTTTGTACTCGGGTTAAGTGTACAATTAAATATCTGAAATCTTGTGGTCTATTAAAATATTGGAATGATTGTTATGATAAA
Organism: Rutidosis leptorrhynchoides; assembly: GCF_046630445.1. Taxonomy (NCBI): domain Eukaryota; kingdom Viridiplantae; phylum Streptophyta; class Magnoliopsida; order Asterales; family Asteraceae; genus Rutidosis; species Rutidosis leptorrhynchoides. Next base: position 270,516,719 of record NC_092339.1, on the reverse strand, counting down.
CCTATGAACTCACCAACCTTTTGGTTGACACTTTTAAACATGTTTATTCTCAGGTATGAAAGAAATCTTCCGCTGTGGATTTGCTCATTTTAGAGATATTACTTGGAGTCATTCATGACATATTTCAAAAGACATTGCATTCGAGTTATTGAGTTCATCAAGATTATTATTAAGTCAATTATAGTTGGATATATTATGAAATGGTATGCATGCTATCAACTTTCGATGTAAAGAAAGTTTGTCTTTTAAAAACGAATGCAATGTTTGTAAAATATATCATATAGAGGTCAAATACCTCGCAATGAAATCAACTATTGTGAATCATTTATAATGTATATGAACGGGTCCTTTCACATATATAGAAAAGAATAAGAAGATTAAGTTCTATTATACTCTTAATCTATGTGAATAAGATTAAAAGAGAAAGAAAAAGTAAGGGTAAAACTGGAAAGTAAAAAGAAAAGTACAGTATTCTATGACATTTGCCTAAATTGCGCTTTTTTGTCTAATGACAATTAAATTGGGACGGAGGGAGTAATAATTAACCGGGTCTTAATTTAAACGCATTCAACACTAAGAGTAAAACGTCTAGATGAATATATTTCTCTCATTTCTATGCTAAGTATTATACTATGTTTATTTCTTTACTTGTCTTTGTTCAATATCATATATATTTAAAAAACAAAAGTATATTTTTTTGATATTCGGTCGTTAGACGAAAATTCCCCAGTTTTGTTACTTGCTTATTTTCTAGTTTAATTACTCACAGTTGTATACAATCTTGAATTTTATTTAATATTATCTTATAACGATACCCTAAACTTTACCATTTACTGTTACTATATGATTAGGTACATTTTTATAGTTGTGTTTTAGTATTTAATTGAGTATTTTTCTTGTTTTAATTTTCACTCTATTAATGTACATCAATAAAAGATGATGATTCTCTTTAATAGTGGGGGTTCCAAGTAGCGGAGGAAGAGTTGTGGAGCAAAGATGTTATTGCAAAAATGTTATTCAATAATTGGGAGTTCAGGAGACAAACATGACATGTTCATAAATATTTCGCCTTAAATCTACGTGGGGAAATTATGTGTTTGACTTTGCGTGTAGTTTGGTGGAGGTAGTTCAGGAGGTGTTGTTTCTATGTGGGATCTAAATGTTTTTATTATAGAAGTGATCAAACATATTTCCACCAACCGTAAATAGAGTAGGTTGCTGTTAATAAGCCCGAGTGCAAAGATAACGTGTGTAAAGTTGGGGGTGACTAGATGTTCGCTCTCCAGTCCGGATGCCCTGAATAACCCAGTTGGAGATGAGGATCTCTAAGGGGTGGCGGACAGCTGGTCAATGTATAAGCGTACTTGACTCAGTTTGAACCAAGTGCTTAGTTGATAAGCGAGTAATGTCGGGATACTTCTAGAGAGAAAGTATCTTGGCTCATTAATAGTGACGTGACTTGACTGATTTCAACTTGTTATTTTGGGGAATAATAGTAGCATATTTATCGGCAGACATTTGGGTTTATGTTATTCTTGGGCATTGCTATACCGACGTTTCATTCTTTATTGGGATTAGGCTATCATTGGGAGTTGGGCCCAAACTTTTATTGTTTGTGTTGAGCTTACATGGCACACACGTATCCTGTGTGCACACTGTCATATAGCAGGATTTATACACGCCAATGTCCTTATACCGGACATACACTGTCCTTGCACTGACACGTGTACAGATTTTTTCGGGTAGTGGCCTTTCACATGCACATTGCCACAAGATGGTCCGAAATGTACAAGTTTCCTATTGACGATCTCACATATGTATGTTGTCGCCTGACAGCTCACGCATACGTATTGTCGGATGCTTAGTCTTATATGCACGCACTGCCTATAGGTGGGCTTACGTGTACTTATTTCAGGGTGGCGGTCTTAGGTTAGTACACTAACTTTGTCCAATGCCGTTGATGGGTCGTGGAAGATAATTCTGGTCTTACGAACAGTTTGGTTGATGACGTTGCGTAAATGCCATCTAACTTTTGTCTGCCATAAATGACATATTTGTGTGACTTACGTTTTAACGGATTGAGGTATTTGTTATGTGTATCATTAAGTCCCCCCACTTCGGTTGTGTTGGTTTGCAAAAAGTAGTGATGGCGAACTAAAAAATCATTGCTCTAGCCTCTACTATTACAACTCCGGATTGGACGTACATTTATTGTTCTAACTTTTGATTTGACTGGTGTTATTTTGATAATACAGTTAGCATGTATTCTGTCTATTCAGTTTCTTCTGCCAGGCTGTATTCTCCTTCCCCTTGTGTTTGCTCGTATTTGCGTCGTACATGTGGATGCTGTAGATTTAGGCCCACGTCTTGGCCTAATAGTCCCTTTGGTATATAATAACTCTTTCCTCTTTCTTATTACGCGTTCTGCTTTTTCTGCTACTTTTCAACTATCTTCATCTATTCTTCACGCTTTCGCTGTCATCTTTCATCATGGCTGAGAGTACTGGAGTTGATGCGATGGAGTCAATTGCTACTCGTTCGTATATTCGGGGCTTATTTTGACGGTATTCCTTTCTTGTAGCTTATAAAGCAATCGCTCCTTTTGCGGATCAACGTGTTAACAATCCTCCGCTAGGGATGGTTACGCTTAACGGTGCCGCCATGGAGACCGACAATCTTCGTGTGCCGCTTAGTCTCTTTGTGGTGGTGTTGCTTTGGCACAGATTCACTTGTTTGGTTTGCAGAAGATTATTCTTTTCGAGTTATACTTTCGTGGACGTGGTGAGGTCCCGAATGTCAAGGTTTTCTACAACCTTTTTCGTATGTCGATTGTTTCTAGTGGTGATTGGTTTTCTATTGACAGCAGGACCAATACTAACTTTACCAAAAAGTCCAATGCTTCTCTCCATGATTGGAAAGAGACATTTTTATTTCTTGAGGAACGTATTATTCCTGAGCATTTTTCAAAAGCACGTGAATGGTCTAGCAGCCGTAACTCTGTTTCTGGTAGAGCGCCTTTGATCTCCGAGTAGGAGCGATCGATTGTTAACGATGTTAAGTACTTGCGTTTTGAGCAATGCATCCTTCCTGAAGCTATTCTTGCTTTGGGTGGCGTTAGCAGAGAGTATGCTGTCAGGGTTGTTGTTCCCGTGATTTCTGATGGTGGACGGGGTAAGGTTGCGTTTATATATTACTTGCGCGATTTTTCCCTTGTTTCACTTTGCTGTATTTTGTAGAGTTGGATATGTACGAGTGTCTTACGCTTGACAATTTTTTGAACCTGAACTTTGGTGAAGTGTCGACCCCTGAGGGTAGTCTAAGGATAGGTGCCGCTTTCATTGATCCTGTCGCCTATGTGATGGTTACAATGTTGTATTGTTGTGGCTCATGGCTCAGGTGCTGTTGCTGCACCATTATTTTGTGCAATCATGGTAGTAAATGTCAGCGTGCTAACACATCTGTGCCGAAGAATGCTAGCCATGAGTTCAATTTACTAATTTTATCGTTGTGTTTAGCGTTCTCTCGATTTGTGTTATGTGCAGGTAATGTTCTTTCTTATAGTGATGAGTCACGCTCCATCATTGGCAATTTTCAGTGCACCCTTGAGACTTCTCCGGCGACCTATAACGTGCCAGCTGGGGAGTGCCGCCGGTCTGATATGCTTGCTTCTTTATCTATTGCCGAGGCTAAGTACCCCGGCTATCGCTAGTTGCTTAGTTCTTCCTCAAGCTCTTCTTTATCGGTGGATCTTGCTGGCCTTATAGATGATGTTGTGAAGTGCATCCATGCTCAAACTGTTGTTCAGTATGCTCATCTTGTTGTGAATGAGTTTAGGCGTACTATGTAACGACCCTGAATTTTCTAACTATATTATTAATATTTATTATTAATACTTGCGTTGTACTAAATGTATTCTTATACATTTTACTTGTTACCGTAATTGACATTTCAATGTCCCGACTCGTCTTTTCGACACGTGCTTTTCTCGAATAATATTTCGAATATTATTTACGTTCATAATTAATTATTATTAATTATTTCTAATTAACTAATGTAAGTAGTTAATTACTTGGGCTTGTTACTAATTGGTTACATACTTATACATGAGCCTTTATTATTGGACTTGGACTATCAAAGCCCACCCTACATTACTTAATGGACTAGTTAGTGAGCCCATCATATTACTAGTGATTTATTAAGGTTAAACATAGATTAATTAAGTGTTGGAGACAAGAATGTTTCAAGCATGCTTGCACCTCTTTCCCATGTATTTAACCTTATACTCTTCCTAGCATACAACACTCTCCCACACATGAAATAACAAAGTTGACTACCCTCTTTTGGAGCACCTAGGCCGATGGTTTTGAGGCTTGGGGAGGGAGTTCCATTTTTTTTTGTTACATATATGCAAGTTTAAACTCCATTCCTCACACACATCATACTTACACTTTCTTTTCTCTAGACTTTTTCTCTCTAACTTGTAAGTAAAACCTTTCTTTTTTCTTCTTCTTCCTTCCTTTAAAAACCGCCAAGTATCTCATCATCATACTTGTTTTTTGTTTGATGTTGTTAAAGATCAAACTTTCTAGTTTATATCTTGATGAATCTTTCTTCTTCCATCCTTTGTTTGATGAGGAATTAAGAACAAGGATCTAAGCTTGTTAGCTTATGGTTCTACACTTGAAAAGTTGTAAAGATCTAAAGTTCATAAGCTTTAAGATCTTACTTGTGTTCATGCTTTGTAAACTTAAGGTTGATTTTCTTAAGATCCAAGATTTGGCTTGAATCTTCTTAAGTATGAAACAAACATGAACTTGTTACTTGTAAGTTTAGTTTAGTTTATTTCTTTATTTTTGTTTTAAATTCATGATTGTATAATATTGGTCAAGTATTACTAGTTAAACTTGATATCATTTTTCTTGAAACTAAAGTTAAACTTTGTAAGTTTAATAACATGGAAGTTAAACTTTCTAGTTATAACTTCATACACTTATGTTGGATCTAAGTTTCTATAGCTTATGGTCTGCCAATTTTGTCTAAAACAAAAGCTTATAAGCTTATATACATTTTACAAGATAAAAATCTAAGTTTCGTAACTTATGGTTTTATTAAAGTAAATATCCAAGTTCCATAACTTAGGGTTTAACTTAAGAACGCTAGATCTAGACTTTTTTAGTCTAGGAACTTCAAGATCTAACTATGATCTAAGCTCTACAACTTAAGATCTTGTTTATTTAGTTTACATTCAAGTTTATAGCTTAATATTACTATTAGAACTCATGTATGTGTCGGATCTAAGATCTTGATGTAACTTTGGTTCATCAACCTTCTTACAACCCTTAACTAAGTTGTGCTATTTATCTTAGACATAAACTAGTGTTATGATGGTCAAAACTTGGTAAAGATGATGCAAACACATCAACGAGTTGTGCACTTGAAGCTATAAGCATCAAGGATGAGAACCGTGATGAGCATCAAGCACCAAGAATCCACCAGAGCACTTTTATTACTGTTTTCTGGATCTGATCATACTACTAGGCTACTGTAAAAGTTTATTTCCAGATTTTTTGGTTCTAGTAGATGAATTTTCGTTTAAGACTCGTCTTAATCCGACTTACGGTTTAGGATTTATAGCCTTCCGAAAGTCACTACGCGCTTTTAACGTTGTGCTGAAATTTCTGACCTACTCGCACTTAAACCGTCGCCATGGTCAAACGAAGATGAGTTTGGTTCTGAAAATTGGTCAGCGGTTAAAGGACTCATATACGGAGCCATGGACACTGGTCTCACCTCATTTCAGTTTGTATAGAGGTCGTGGAAGTTGAACGAATTCAGCCTTTGTTTCGATCTCTATTCTTGATTGAAAACTTACTTTACTTTTTACTTATGTTGTTGAATGATGATGATACTTAAGACCTAATTTACATACTTTTAAACCTTTGGGAACGATTTACTGACTTAGTAACACTTGACTTAGGTTGAGGACTGTAACAACCCGACTTCGTTAATCCAAAAATACGCCCAAAAAAAATATTTCTGGACCTGCCTATCTGGACGGCGTCCAGATTTTTGGACGGCGTCCAGCACTTAAGACCGGGACGGCGTCCAGCATATCTAGATGGCGTCCAGATTTCCTGGCAGCTGCTGTCCCCGGGTCCAACTCACGTGAGCGGAAATCCCTCTTCCCGACACTTTTAAACGAAAACCTTTTTACAACATATCATAATATAATAAAATAAGAGGTTTCCATCATCAAAACAAGTTTTACAACATCGGGCCCACATCGACCCGTCTTACGTGTTTCGATCAAAAATACGAGTTTCGACCAATACAAGTTTAATTTCCAAACGACACTAGAGCATGGTGTTTGGGGTTAAACTACCCAAATCTTGGCCGAACTTCCAAAAGCTAACCCAAAAGCATCCCCCATCAAAATAAGCGGGAGACCACTAATCCAACTGAATACCTTTGCCTTTGTCCACGCCGGAGCCTAAAAAGGTAAACAACGAGAGGGTAAGCTAACGCTTAGTAAATGCAATAATTATACATATACATATACAACCTATCTACTTGCAATCACATCCACCAAATTACCTCATACGAACTTGTAACTCAAATAGCATGTCATCAAGCCCGTAATACTAACAAGTCGTACATTATCACAAAACCGCATTAGCATACACTCAACTCAATATATATAATATGCAAAACAATCAACAATCTCAATATGGTTAACCATAAACACTATGGTGCTATCGGCTCATGGTTTACACCATACGCAATTGAGTCATACTCTTTTATAGTGCTACCGGCTCATGGTTCACACTCGATGCTACCAGCTCGTGGTTCACATCTTAGTTTATAGTGCTACCGGCTTGTGGTTCACACTTGATGCTACCGGTTCGTGGTTCACATCTTAGTTTATAGTGCTACCGGCTCGTGGTTCACACTCGATGCTACCGGCTCGTGGTTCACATCATGCTATGGCACTACCGGCTCGTGGTTCATACCATAACATTCACAAATAAACACGCCATATACATATACGCATAATTATTCCACTCACCTTAAAGTCTTTGTGAGAGTTAACTTAGCTTGCAACCTTTAATGTAACGTACGTATTACATTAGGCACATAATCAATCACACAATCGAATTGGGTCAACTAACTCACTCAACATCCTAGCGTCATTTTAACCCTTGGTGTAAATCCGACCCATTTGTACCTTCAACCCTAAGATTAGGTCAACTTTGCCAAAACCCTACGCTAGCCAATTATGGTCTTAACCCTTTAATACACACAATTTTAGTGTGTTTTCTTACACATTTAACAACCTAGGCCTCCCAAGACCCATTTGACCCATTTCGAGGTCAACACGCCCATTTGGGTCACCTACAACCCAAATGACAACCACTAACATTAACTACAAATGTGCTAGTGATTTATTAAGCCTTTAAGACCCATTTACACACTTTAACTTTTCAAAACCCTAGGTTAGTCATCTTTTGGGTCTTCATGACCCAAACTTACCCAAAACCTTCAAATCACTAACAAATGGGTTTTAAGTGCAACACTAACCCAAACCCTAACCGTTAACACAATTTAAGTAAATAAATCAAGGTTAAGAATTACCAACACAATCACCACGTAGCTAGCGGCTAGATGAACAACTTTAGAACTCGCACTAAGACCCGATTCAACCTCTTTCTTCCTTTAATGGAGCTCTCTCACTCTAGAACCTCCTCTCTCTCTAGGATTTAATGGAAGATGATAAAGTAGATGGAAAAGGAGTAATGAGGCTCACCAAAACTGATCTAGGTTCTTAAAGTTGTCCACAAAGTGAAATTACCAAACTACCCCTTTTTAAATAACAAAATACCAAAGCTGGCTCGTCAGGCCATCTGGACGGCGTCCAGATTTCTGGATGGCATCCAGCCCTTCAAAACAGGACGGTGTCCCACCCTGTTAGACGGCGTCCAATACAACTGGGAAAAACTGGATCTTACAACTCTCCCCCACTTGAACCGGATTGCGCCCTCGCAACCCACGCCGCATGAGAAGCAGGAAGATAGACCAAAACAAACTATTCGGGCTCCCAAGTAAACTCGGAACCTATACTACGCCGCCATTGAACTTTAAAAGTTCTCACCTCTTTATTTCTCAATCTTTTCACTTTTTCGTCAAGTATGGCAACTGGCTCCTCAATATACTCTAGCTTGTTGTTTAGTTCAATTTCGTCTAACGACACCCACGAAGAATCATCCGCAAGACACTTACGGAGATGGGAAACATGAAACGTATTATGGATCCCCACAAGTTCTTCGGGTAATTCCAAACGATATGCGACTTCACCAACACGAGCTAAGACCTTAAATGGCACAATAAACCGAGGAGCTAACTTTCCCCATTTTCTAAACCGAATAATGCCTTTCCATGGTTGAAAGGACCCGTTCATATACATTATAAACGATTCACAATAGTTGATTACATCGCGAGGTATTTGACCTCTATATGATACGTTTTACAAACATTGCATTCGTTTTTAAAAGACAAACTTTCTTTACATCAAAAATTGACGGCATGCATACCATTTCATATTACATCCAACTATAATTGACTTAATATTAATCTTGATGAACTCAACGACTCGAATGCAACGTCTTTCAAAGTTTGTCTTGAATGACTCCAAGTAATATCCTTAAAATGAGCTAATGCACAGCGGAATATTTCTTTAATACCTGAGAATAAACATGCTTTAAAGTGTCAACCAAAAGGTTGGTGAGTTCATAGGTTTATCATAATAATCATTTCAATATATTAATAGACCACAAGATTTCCGTTTATAAATATATGTACACTCGCAAGTGTAACAACCCAAACCGTAACCGACCAAACACGACGAAATTTCAAACAAAAAAAAAGAATTTTTCTGGTGCAGGCCATCTGCGCGGCGCGCCAGGTGGCCGCGCGGCGCGCCAAACCACCTGGACAGCCCGCTGTCCCCGGAAGTCAATTTAATGAAAATGTTTGACTAGTTCCCGACACATTTAGCTAAAACGCTTTTAACCATGACTTCATATATGAAAAACTAGCACGTTTAATTAATAAAATCAAATTTACGAAGCGGGTCCCACATCGACCCAAATTACCCCTTGAGTACCAAAATGCAATATTTGACCATAAGACTTTTAATACAAAACGAAGCCGAGCATGGCGATTGGGGATACGCTACCCAATCCTAAACAATCCAAAAGCAAGTCTCTAAAGCAAACTATGCAAGTCTTCTAGTCCTCGCGCTTACCCGAGCCACCAATCCGCATGCAATCTATAAAAAGAGTCAACAACGAGAGGGTAAGCTAATGCTTAGTGAGTAGAATAAATATATACATGCATATACAACTTACCTACTCGCATCCACGACATCACATAAATACACATAATTCACTTACCTCATCGTACCAAACGCTAGTATCATCAAATCGTATAACTAGCAACCTCATAAGCAATCAATAGCTAGTAACGTCAAACCGTACAACTAGCAACATCATTAGCATAAATAAATATATATAATAAATCAAATTAAATGCTAGCATCAACAATTACAATTCATGGTTAACCAATCTCTTCGCTAGGGGAACGACTTCGCGAATCAAGTCATCGATGTTCATAACATTCGTTAGCTTCCAAAAACGGCTATGGCATGCTAACCCCCCGAGGTGTTCCAAAAACGGCTATGGCATCACCCCTCAAGTGTTCCAAAAACGGCTATGGCATCACTTGCTCAATGTGAGTAGAACACGGCTATTACTCACGCTTTCGTACACCAACACGGCTATGTGTACGGGTAACTCAAATAACAACGTGGGAGTAAAACACGGCTATTACTTGCCACTAAATACACAAACACGGCTATTACTTGCCACTAAATGCACAAACACGGCTATGTGCCTTAGTACAAAACATGGACTAATACGGCTAAGTCCCACAACCTTGGTCACAAAACGGCTATGTGACACCATTTCCACGGGCACATAAATCATATACATACATATATAGATATTCCACTCACCTTGAAGTCTTGAAGAATGCTTCCAAGTAATCCGCAACTCGCCAATGGAAAGTACCTATTCCATTACCACAATTACAATAATACACTTAGAGTGGATTTACAAATCAACCCAATTCGTCACTAAGTTCAATTTCGACCCAAATGCACTTCCAAGCACAAACCGTGCCCAAACTAACCAATAGTCACTAACACAAGTGAGAATGGTCCTAATATGCCAATTAAACCCGAACTCAAGTGTTAAACACGTGTCATACCCATTTTGACACTTAAACCCTAATTTTGACCCATAAAGGTCAAAATCTCAATCTTTGCAAGTTTTGACACCAAAACACATTTAACTCGGTTTTATACTTCAACTTAATCCATTTTAAGTTTATAAACTTCATTAAATCGCCAATTGGGTCATAATCACCACGAAACCCTAATTTGACCCAAAGTCAAAGTTAGTCAACCAAATAACCCTAAATGGGTTCCAATACTTCCATAATCACTAACTTAAGTGATTTAACTAAATTTCAAGTTCTAAACATGGCCAAATAGTTCACCAACCCGAAATCCGCCAACAATTAACAACAAACCCGATTACTAGCATCACTAAACTCATTTCATCACCTAAAAGGGTTTCACAACAAATTTACTCAAACCCTAACTTGAATATCAAATCAAATAATTGAAACTCGGAGTTTGAGCTTACCAATACTATCACCGCGTAGCCAAGAACGAAAGGAACAACTTTAAAACCCGAGACTTTGAACGATTCGAGCTTCTTCCTCACCAAAACCTCCAATCTCTCTCTAAACTCTTACTCTCTCTCTAAAAATGGATGAAGATGATGAGTGGATGTGAATGGGATCCAAAACTGATCCAAACTAGCTCATAAGCCTCACAAATCCGGCCTCAAGTGAAATTACCCATTTGCCCTTCATTTAAACCAATTAAAAACAAGGGATTCTGTCAGCAGCAAACGGCGCGGCGCGCCGAATCCCCGCGCGGCGCGCGACCTAACTGAAACAGATTCTTTTGCATTTTAAACTTTATATAAATAATCCGCGAAACCCAATCTCGAACGTCTTAATACACAAACAAGCAAGATAAATATTCGGGTCTTACAACTCTCCCCCACTTAAACTCGATCACGTCCTCGTGATCCTCATCACTTAACCAAGTGGACCTCACCCTACGGTCCTCGACATAAGTCCCAATCCGACTTTCCTAAGCAATTCCTTTCCAACGAATCGCCTTCCACAACTAAATCGTCACCCTCGATTTATCAAAACCACAATCCGAGCACTAAAACCATGCCCATTCCCTAACATCAGGAAAACTCAACCAATCTCGTACCGAGATATAAATCCCTTAGCGTACTATTACCGAGTACAACGCTAAAAGCAACCAAGTCTCAACCTAAGGTCAACAACCCGAAACGATGAAGACCGAACCAAACGAATCCTTACGGACAACACCAACCACTAACATCCCTTGTAGTGCGCAATACGACCAAAGCGCAACTACCGTAACATCATAACAAACGGCTAAAACCGATAGCGTCCAAAACGATGATGGCAACGCTAAACCAAGGTGTACAAAATCGACTTTCGTCACACCCGTAACAACATGTGAGCGAAACACGGCTATCGCATCACTAATCACACAACATGGTCCTCACGACCCCACCATCGGTGTATCAAACAACCGATAGATCAAACAACACGGTCCTTACGACCCCACCATCGGTGTATCAAACAACCAATGGATCACACAACACACGAAGGCTGGCCGAAAACACACGCGCCTTAGTGAATCCGAACTACACGCGACTCACTACCTTCAACACAACAACAATCGGGAATGGCCGAACTACACGCGCCATAGTGAATCCGAACTACACGAGAGTCACTATCCCGGAGGAATGACCGAACTACACGAGTCAATTGTGAATCCGAACTACACGAGACTCACTCCTCAATACAATGACCGAAACCACACGAGTCATTTGTGAATCCGAAACCACACGCGATCCACTTCCACAATATGATGACCGAAACCACACGCGTCATCGTGAATCCGAAACCACACGCGATCCACTACTATGGCGAAGTCAGCGGACCCGAAGATCATGCTTCACCAAATCTCAACACCGGATAAAGTCAGCGGACCCGAAGATCATGCTTCACCGATCACGTACTCCCGTGATAAAGTCAGCGGACCCTAAAGATCATGCTCCATCACTCAACCGTACCATAATGAAGTCAGCGGACCCCGAAGGTCATGCTTCATAAATCATCAATACCACGATGAAGTCAGCGGACCCTAAAGATCATGCTTCATCGATCACATACGCACTTTCGGCCTCAAACAACGAGTAGTGCAACATCGCGCCCTGCTACACTATAGTGAATCCTAACGGATACCACTAACCATCCCCACAATCGGGCAAGAACCACCTATATCAAACATAGGTACCAAACAATGATTCTCCAAAAGAGAATCCGACACACACCTCCCTTAACCGAAGGATTTCACCTTGCTCACCAAACACGTCCATTATCTCTCGACGAGATTCACCAAACTTACCACCTCGGTGGTAATTTACAAATCCAATATCACAAGTACCAATGAGCCAAAAATTGTACTCTACCACCAATTGACCAAAACTAGGTCTCGACCAAATTTCCGGATCTAACAAAAGCATCATCCGAAATCTCACACTAAAACCTCCTCGTGCGGGAGTGCCACTCCCTCACTTGGAACTACGTTCCATATCCACAACTCGTACAACCGTACAATGCTACCAAAGGTAGACTTTACAAACAATTGGGTTCACACGACCCGTTACCATACCTTGCTCCAAACCTTGAGCACACGAAGGACTTGACCAATCCTTAAACACTTCGAACGAAAAGTGTACCACAAATACCCAAACTATACCCTCGCAATCATCCAATTTCATTAGTTTGTCAAATTCCACCTAGTCACTCATGTATCTAAGGGTTTTACTCCGGTACCCTAAGCACAATGCAACCACAACCATAACCTAGTCGGAGTCGAACACCACGCTAGTAGGTATAAAAGAGGCACCTAATGTCGCGTCATAATGACTCCATTACCGACATACATCGAGATTTCAAACACTCGATCTCAAGGGTTCCAATCACCCGGCGAACCTCATGGTTCATCACTTCAACATAAAAGCGAACACGCGCTTAACAATCGGACACCAAAACCATTTCCGTGGCTTGGTAGAAACATTTCCCAAACAATAAGGAATGCTTGGTTGCACCAAGTCTTACGCCCTTTACCAATCAATTAAAACGTCACTATATGGTACTTCCATTAGGAACGTCACCCATAACAACAATATGCACAAACCAAGGCATTTAACAACTCACTTCCAAACGGCACTCGATAAACAATCAAAAGACATATTTATTAAAATGAAACGTGCCTTAACGTCTCCTCGCCGCACCCGTCCCCGCTAACTTGGGACGTTCCGACTTACGATGTCCTTCTTTTTGGCAATTAATGCACACCATACTACCACCCTTTGGTACCGAACATTCCCAATATTTGTGACCCCTCACGCCACAATTGTAACACCTAGGCGCACTAGAATCCGATATACCCGTCCGTGTACCACCCGTGCTCACGCTCGGACCCTTAGTCCTCTTACTCGGAGCACCATAAGAAACAACCCTTATCTCCCTTGAAGGTTCACCCTTCTTCGATCGTGTATGCGACTCGAAACCCCTAGCCAAGTCGAATAATTCCGAAAACAATTTCGCTTGACCACGACTAATTTTACTTTTCAAGTCGTCATTCAAAGTCCAATAGAAATCCCCCATTAACAAACGATCACTTCCCAAATACTCCGGACAAAAACGAGCCTTCGCCATAAAGGTCGTCTTGAGAGTACTCAAATCCATAGATCCTTGTCGCAAGTTTCGCAACTCATTACGCAATTCCCACAAATCGGCCGAAGTCCGGAACTCCTCGAAGAATTCCTCCTTAAACTCGTCCCACGATAAGACCATAAACGTTTCACCACCAACAAGATCAATCTTACCATCCAACCAATCCCTTGCCCTACCCCGCAACAAACTAGTTGCGAGCCTCGTCTTCTTCTCGGGAGGGCAATCAATCATGCGAAAACGCCCTTCGACATCCGAAATCCAAGTTGTGCTTACCAATGGATCCGGTTTCCCGTCGTACATCGGTGGTTTAGTCCTCATGAAGCTCTTAAGATAACGCTTCATTTTGCCACTACTTTGAAGTTTGAAATACTTCCTATCCATTTCTTCTCGAAACGCTCTCATTTGCTCCGCAACGGCGGCCGCAACTCTAGCGTTAAACTCCACGTTATTCGCCTCGATCTCGTTTCGCGTCGTCAATCTCAAAATGCAAAACGATTAGATCACGAACGTATAAAATCGCACGCACAACTCCGTCCCATCTTGCTAAACACTCGTCGTACATCACTCGTTAGACGCGATTTGCACCCGTAATAAGGTTTGCAAGTTCTTATTACGCACGCACGCCGCATCGACTTGTTAGTACAACGACCGTCTCGCTCGATCACATAATCAAACACATCAAGATTCTACGCGATACAAACATACGCGAGAATTATTTTCACAACACAAAAGCATATTAATAATATCCGCATTACTAATATAAACGTTAGTCAACCTATAAACAAGGCACTAACTAAACCCATTCCGACCCGTAATCCTACAAGTCCCGCAACAAATTAAGCACACACAAAAGTCTAAGTCTAGGCACCTATCTCAAGTCACCTAAATCCCTTAGACCATGCTCTGATACCACTTGTAACAACCCAAACCGTAACCGACCAAACACGACGAAATTTCAAACAAAAAAAAAGAATTTTTCTGGTGCAGGCCATCTGCGCGGCGCGCCAGGTGGCCGCGCGGCGCGCCAAACCACCTGGACAGCCCGCTGTCCCCGGAAGTCAATTTAATGAAAATGTTTGACTAGTTCCCGACACATTTAGCTAAAACGCTTTTAACCATGACTTCATATATGAAAAACTAGCACGTTTAATTAATAAAATCAAATTTACGAAGCGGGTCCCACATCGACCCAAATTACCCCTTGAGTACCAAAATGCAATATTTGACCATAAGACTTTTAATACAAAACGAAGCCGAGCATGGCGATTGGGGATACGCTACCCAATCCTAAACAATCCAAAAGCAAGTCTCTAAAGCAAACTATGCAAGTCTTCTAGTCCTCGCGCTTACCCGAGCCACCAATCCGCATGCAATCTATAAAAAGAGTCAACAACGAGAGGGTAAGCTAATGCTTAGTGAGTAGAATAAATATATACATGCATATACAACTTACCTACTCGCATCCACGACATCACATAAATACACATAATTCACTTACCTCATCGTACCAAACGCTAGTATCATCAAATCGTATAACTAGCAACCTCATAAGCAATCAATAGCTAGTAACGTCAAACCGTACAACTAGCAACATCATTAGCATAAATAAATATATATAATAAATCAAATTAAATGCTAGCATCAACAATTACAATTCATGGTTAACCAATCTCTTCGCTAGGGGAACGACTTCGCGAATCAAGTCATCGATGTTCATAACATTCGTTAGCTTCCAAAAACGGCTATGGCATGCTAACCCCCCGAGGTGTTCCAAAAACGGCTATGGCATCACCCCTCAAGTGTTCCAAAAACGGCTATGGCATCACTTGCTCAATGTGAGTAGAACACGGCTATTACTCACGCTTTCGTACACCAACACGGCTATGTGTACGGGTAACTCAAATAACAACGTGGGAGTAAAACACGGCTATTACTTGCCACTAAATACACAAACACGGCTATTACTTGCCACTAAATGCACAAACACGGCTATGTGCCTTAGTACAAAACATGGACTAATACGGCTAAGTCCCACAACCTTGGTCACAAAACGGCTATGTGACACCATTTCCACGGGCACATAAATCATATACATACATATATAGATATTCCACTCACCTTGAAGTCTTGAAGAATGCTTCCAAGTAATCCGCAACTCGCCAATGGAAAGTACCTATTCCATTACCACAATTACAATAATACACTTAGAGTGGATTTACAAATCAACCCAATTCGTCACTAAGTTCAATTTCGACCCAAATGCACTTCCAAGCACAAACCGTGCCCAAACTAACCAATAGTCACTAACACAAGTGAGAATGGTCCTAATATGCCAATTAAACCCGAACTCAAGTGTTAAACACGTGTCATACCCATTTTGACACTTAAACCCTAATTTTGACCCATAAAGGTCAAAATCTCAATCTTTGCAAGTTTTGACACCAAAACACATTTAACTCGGTTTTATACTTCAACTTAATCCATTTTAAGTTTATAAACTTCATTAAATCGCCAATTGGGTCATAATCACCACGAAACCCTAATTTGACCCAAAGTCAAAGTTAGTCAACCAAATAACCCTAAATGGGTTCCAATACTTCCATAATCACTAACTTAAGTGATTTAACTAAATTTCAAGTTCTAAACATGGCCAAATAGTTCACCAACCCGAAATCCGCCAACAATTAACAACAAACCCGATTACTAGCATCACTAAACTCATTTCATCACCTAAAAGGGTTTCACAACAAATTTACTCAAACCCTAACTTGAATATCAAATCAAATAATTGAAACTCGGAGTTTGAGCTTACCAATACTATCACCGCGTAGCCAAGAACGAAAGGAACAACTTTAAAACCCGAGACTTTGAACGATTCGAGCTTCTTCCTCACCAAAACCTCCAATCTCTCTCTAAACTCTTACTCTCTCTCTAAAAATGGATGAAGATGATGAGTGGATGTGAATGGGATCCAAAACTGATCCAAACTAGCTCATAAGCCTCACAAATCCGGCCTCAAGTGAAATTACCCATTTGCCCTTCATTTAAACCAATTAAAAACAAGGGATTCTGTCAGCAGCAAACGGCGCGGCGCGCCGAATCCCCGCGCGGCGCGCGACCTAACTGAAACAGATTCTTTTGCATTTTAAACTTTATATAAATAATCCGCGAAACCCAATCTCGAACGTCTTAATACACAAACAAGCAAGATAAATATTCGGGTCTTACAGCAAGTGTATAAAAGTATTCTATAAGTTTTAGGCACCCGGTAACAAGCCTTAACGTTCATGTTTTACCCTCTGAAGTACACCAGATCAGGTGTGTTTAAAATAACCTCGAAGTACTAAAGCATCCCATAGTCAGGATGGGGTTTGTCAGACCCAATAGATCTATCTTTAGGATTCGCGCCTACCGTACATAGACAAGTAGTTTAATGTTACCAAGCTAAGGGTATATTTCTGGTTTAAACCCACATAGAATTAGTTTTAGTACTTGTGCCTATTTCGTAAAACATTTATAAATCAGCGCATGTATTCTCAGCCCAAAAATATATATAAAAAGGGAGCAAATGAAACTCACAATACTGTATTTCGTAGCAATTATGTATATGACGGCACTGAACAAGTGCAGGGTTTGTCTCAGATTCACGAACCTATATTAAGTATATATATTTATATGTTGGTCAATATCTGTCTAACAATTTAGGTCAAGTCGTAGTGTATCACAATCCTAATGCTCGAGACCGACATGTAAAAGTCAACAAGAGTCAACTTGACCCAAAAAAACTTTCAAAATCTATACATGTTTATTATATAACTTATATATAGTAGTTTTATATATTTAAATATATTTATCAGATCTTATTATACTAAATAATACAAGTCATTTATTAATAAATAAAAATTTATATTAAAATTCATATATGATAAAAATATACTTTTATATATCTCAAGTAATAAAATTTATAAAATTCACTTAATATCATAAAAATATAGTGGTATGTATTATTAATGTAATTACATTACATGTGGTAAAAATATCTTTGTACGCATATTTATTTGATAAAATAATATTGATAATAATAATAATAAAATGATAGTTTCAATAAAAATATTAATTTTTAGTAATAAAGATATTTTTAGTAATAACATCAACTGATAACAGTTATAATAATCGTTTTAATAATAATATTAAAATTAATGATAATTCAGTTGACCATATCTTTTAATCCGTTCATCGAAACCACACGATTTCTAAATGAAAAGTTATTAATTTTTTTCTTCAACTTTTCAATGACATGCATATCATATAACTTATCTCAGTAGCATATGTATCAAATTCGTGATTTATCATAAACTATTTAACGACGAAACTAAGCATACAAACATGCATAATCATATATACTCGAGCACTAGTCAGGGATACACTATTAATATATAAAAGATAAGATATGAATGCTCACGTATCAATATTGTGATTCAATATTGCAGGAAAGTACGTAGACGCAACGAAAATGATAAACGTTAGGTTGACCTCACGAGCAATACCCTCGATCAATACCCATAACCTTCATAGCTATAACCCATAATTTCCTTAGCTATATCCCATTTGAAAACTTATTTTGAAATCGTCTGAATATAACTTCGTCGTAGTATTTTATGTATACTAATAATATCTTGAAATAGTACTAAGTAAATATATATATATATATATATATATATATATATATATATATATATATATATATATATATATATATATATATATATATATATATATATATATATATATATATATATGTAATTCGATTGAGAGAGTTTAGAGAAATATATTTTCAAGTTTCTATGAAATAATGAAACCTATTGAATTCTATTTATAATAGATTTTTGAATTATTAAAGTGAATTATTAAAGTATGAATTATTAAAGTGAATTATTAAAGTATGAATTATTAAAGTGAATTATTAAAGTATGAATTATTAAAGTGAATTATTAAAGTATGAATTATTAAAGTTAAAGTAAAGTAAAAGTAAAGTAAAGGTAAAGTTATAGTATAGTAAAAGTATAAAACTATGTACGTATAATATGCGTATAAAAATATATAATATTAATTTAAATCGTTATATATATTTAATAAAATAAAATATAAATATCGTTATCTTTATCATACTGGTTAAGTAATGAGTTGTCAAAAAGAATAGATTTCTTAAATCACAGTGGACCTCATAACATAGGCCCGTAATCATATCATAATGTATCTGATAATTCAATCATTTGATATTATCTCTTAATTCTGTCGATAAATATATCGAAACAAATATGTTCATGTAACGTATCATATATCTAATACTTTGTTAATGTTTTCAGTTAATATTATATATTATATATACATATCTATATACACATAATTGTTCGTGAATCGTCGAATACGGTCAAAGGGTAATTGATTACATGAATGTAGTTCCAAACTTTTTAAGATTCAACATTACAAATTCTGCTTATCGTGTCGGAAACATATAAAGGTTAAGTTTAAATTTGGTCGGAAATTTCCGGGTCGTCACAGTACCTACCCATTAAAGAAATTTCGTCTCGAAATTTGATCGAGGTTGTCATGGCTAACTATAAAAATGTTTTCATGATGAATATGAGTTGATAAATAGAGTTTTATCATCATTGAGTAATATAGATAAAAATAATTTGATTACGCGAAGAGTATAAGTGAAGCTATCGCAAGAGAGTGAAATGAGTAAACGTATATTCGTTTTAACCGATGACGTAGTTATGATTGATTTTCGGAATTCATGGGATTTAAAGAAAATCTTTGCAATAAGATTTGGTTCTTCGGCGATTAAGGAAATCAGGATCTTCTTTGATTAAATGCGATAATCTGTCTCGATTTCTCTGTCTGATATTTTACTATAATTCCACCCCCTTCGTTTCTTTATTTCCACATCTCACACCTTCTAGTCTTTCTCCCCAATTCATACTTTAAAGCATTCGTTAATATGCTTCATTCAGTATTGATTCTTGATATACTCTTAACTTTCATATATGTCATTCTTCTTTTTCATCTACCACCGGAGGAAGTTATTTTCTTCTACCATTACCTTGGGGTTATTGTGTTTTTCATTCTCCCGTGTCTTTATATTGCTATACGCATTGATATACACGGTTTGTAATTTCAGGGTTGTTATCGGGCTTTATATTCTCCATTATATTTTGGAGTTTCATGCTTTCGTTTTCTCTTTCCGACCTTAAGTCAAGCGGATAATGGTCCAGAATTCGTAGATATGAATTTTTTGTATGAACATAGTTAATGTTCCAAGAAGAAAATCGTAATGGCACGATCTTGATTTGGAAAATTACCAGAATATCCGAAAATATAGAGCTATCAAGATGATATGTTCTTAATATGTTTGGAAATTGGGTAGAATGTAAGAGTCGTGTAAACAGTACATGATGACAGTATGTTCTGTGAATCATCACGTTTCATTAGAAACTCAGCATGACTTACTGTAATATAATCACGTTGATCAAGTGTCATTATATTATACTAACTCATGCTTCAGTTCCCAACACTACTTCAAAAACATTCCTATTTTAAATTCAATTTTTTTTTTTTAGAATTTAGAAACTAACACAGTTTCTTTTTATGTTGTAACGCAGATATTGCGAGGAGATAAAAGATTTCAGATAAGAATAGTTGTGAAAATATCTTCAGGAATATCGAAGATATTATAATAAAAGATACGATAATATGGATGATGAAGAAGATTTGTCTGTGGAGGTTTAGAATAAGAAGTAAGTTGTTTGCTAACGATTTCAGTAGACACTGCATCATTTGGATCCTTTGAAGGCAGGTTTAGTCTTTGTGATTTGTCTACAGCCTCCTTCATGGTCTGCTCAATCCGTTTTCCAGTTTTAAACCTTCTCTTTTTCTCATCTTTACCACCATACTATTCTTTATCATCAAACTTTTGACTGTTAAAGTCGTTTACAGTTTTTGCTGCTTCATCAGCATTTTTCCAATTTCGGAGAACTAGTTCATGGTTTGGGATGTTTTTCAGAAAATTCACATTCGAAGTATGTAAGTCTAGGAGATAGACGTTATATGTATAACTTTTGACGTAAAATTGTCACGAAATTCAAAATACTGATTGCTAATTCCCAGTAGTTGGTGTGACAATTATTGTTACAGGATGTAGGTGAGTACATGATGGGGTTTTAATGAATAAGTATAGTGGCTTTTCGGAGAGGCTTAAGTCGAAGGTTAATGAAGTTGTTGATAAGTTTACTGCTAATGTGGTGAGATATGAAAGGTTCCCCGGTAACAATGATGAAGGGGTAATTGTTATAATAAGGTTTATTCGTATAAACAAATGAAGGTGATTTGCTGGAGCTGTGACAAAACTGTCTATTTTGGAAAGAGATTGAAAAATTATATTTGGTAATAAATATCAAAGGATCTGAAATGGATACGTGTTAAACTATAACTTTGGTTTCGAGAGCTTTTCAGATGCATGACAGTGGGTAATATGTGGTTGGATCATCATCTCACATGTCTTTAGAAATATCGAAGTGTTTGAACACATATTGTAATTGTTAATATACATATGATGTTCTAAAATTTTGAATGATACAAATATTTTTGTGAGTTCCATGAATAGAAATGAGGTTCTAGGACAGTTTTGAAGTCAAAGTATAGTTTTGAAAGATGTAGGAATTTAAGAGTGATGATTTCGGTTATATCTTGAATCGAATTCTGAGATTTCAAAATCAGAATATGTAATTAGATTTTGAATGAGTATGGTTGTTTTGATTTTTATAAAAGAATGTATATTGTTGTGAAAGTAGGGAGTATAATGGATGATTTGCTGAATCAGATTAGAAGAATGTAACATATTAATTGTAAATTTATATATCTCTCGGGTATTACCTACCCGTTAAAAAAAATTCACAATTAATATTTTGTACAAAAAAAATTTATTACAGTTTTTATGGAAATATATATGTATATATTTCTTCAGATGTAATATTGATTTAATGAGTTAATATTAAATTAAACTCATTTGATTTATGGTTAAGGCGAGGATAGATAATTTTTAAATTTTAGAAATTACATAATCGCCGTAGAATATTTCCCCAATGAAGTTATGAATCAATACTTCATCGTTGTGGTATTCCTTGGTATCTACATGGCGTATGACGTCGATGCTCGTGGGAAAGATTGTGAAGTTGAGGTTTGCGATGCGGTTGTTGTTGGTGGTGGTAATGGTACTGTTGATGGTGGTACTGGTTATGCTGTTGGTGCTGCTGCTGGTGTTTGTAACCTTTGCACCATATTCTCCAAAGCCACTACCCGAGCGCGAAGCTCGTTGACTTCTTCTATTACACCGGGGTAATTGTCGGTTCGGACGAGCGGATAAATAAGATCTAGAATTTGGTGTAGTATACAATCATGACGAGATACTCTGGAAATGAGAGAGAAAATGGTGTTTCAGACCGGTTCGCTGGTAAGTGCTTCAGGTTCATCGCCAAGAGGGCAATGTGGTGGATGGAAGGGATCACCTTCTTCTTGTCTCTAATTATTGAGGAGGCTACGAACCTATCCCCAATTCATTCATAATAGATGATGGCTAATTGGTTGATTCATTCCAGTCACGCTGCTTTCGGAGCTCATGTGGAAATCCATATCGGCATAGCTGTCGGAATCCGAGGAACTCGAACTGGTTGAGGGATCCATCTTGTATGATCAGGGAAAGAATTTTTTGGTATGAAATAGATTGTAGAATTTAGATTTGGTATTCTTCAATACATAATTTACATATGTATATATAATACCAAAATCCCATAAATTACGGAGGAATCTTTGAAAGATGTCAGTCAACGTTCACAGTAACAGATATGCTAAGATAAGAATTCGTCTATACACTATTATGCAATAAATGTAGGAAAATGTGTCTAGACTTAAGAATGATAAGCAGGTAATTTCCTAAGGATGGTAAGTAGATGATTTTCGACTAAAAATGATAAGCAAAAATTTTGACATGCAGACACGGTCGAAGTCCAGACTCACTATTGCATCTTAACAACTATCAGTTAGACACACTAATGCAAGACCTGGTTCGCTAAGACCACCGCTCTGATACCAACTGAAAGGACCCGTTCATATACATTATAAATGATTCACAATAGTTGATTACATCGCGAGGTATTTGACCTCTATATGATACGTTTTACAAACATTGCATTCGTTTTTAAAAGACAAACTTTCTTTACATCAAAAATTGACGGCATGCATACCATTTCATATTACATCCAACTATAATTGACTTAATATTAATCTTGATGAACTCAACGACTCGAATGCAACGTCTTTCAAAGTATGTCTTGAATGACTCCAAGTAATATCCTTAAAATGAGCTAATGCACAGCGGAATATTTCTTTAATACCTGAGAATAAACATGCTTTAAAGTGTCAACCAAAAGGTTGGTGAGTTCATAGGTTTATCATAATAATCATTTCAATATATTAATAGACCACAAGATTTTCGTTTATAAATATATGTACACTCGCAAGTGTATAAAAGTATTCTATAAGTTTTAGGCACCCGGTAACAAGCCTTAACGTTCATGTTTTACCCTCTGAAGTACACCAGATCAGGTGTGTTTAAAATAACCTCGAAGTACTAAAGCATCCCATAGTCAGGATGGGGTTTGTCAGACCCAATAGATCTATCTTTAGGATTCGCGCCTACCGTACATAGACAAGTAGTTTAATGTTACCAAGCTAAGGGTATATTTCTGGTTTAAACCCACATAGAATTAGTTTTAGTACTTGTGCCTATTTCGTAAAACATTTATAAATCAGCGCATGTATTCTAAGCCCAAAAATATATATAAAAAGGGAGCAAATGAAACTCACAATACTGTATTTCGTAGCAATTATGTATATTACGGCACTGAACAAGTGCAGGGTTTGTCTCGTATTCACGAACCTATATTAAGTATATATATTTATATGTTGGTCAATATCTGTCTAACAGTTTAGGTCAAGTCGTAGTGTATCACAATCCTAATGCTCGAGACCGACATGTAAAAGTCAACAAGAGTCAACTTGACCCAAAATAACTTTCAAAATCTATACATGTTTATTATATAACTTATATATAGTAGTTTTATATATTTAAATATATTTATCAGATCTTATTATACTAAATAATACAAGTCATTTATTAATAAATAAAAATTTATATTAAAATTCATATATGATAAAAATATACTTTTATATATCTCAAGTAATAAAATTTATAAAATTCACTTAATATCATAAAAATATAGTGGTATGTATTATTAATGTAATTACATTACATGTGGTAAAAATATCTTTGTACGCATATTTATTTGATAAAATAATATTGATAATAATAATAATAAAATGATAGTTTCAATAAAAATATTAATTTTTAGTAATAAAGATAATTTTAGTAATAACATCAACTGATAACAGTTATAATAATCGTTTTAATAATAATATTAAAATTAATGATAATTCAGTTGACCATATCTTTTAATCCGTTCATCGAAACCACACGATTTCTAAATGAAAAGTTATTAATTTTTTTCTTCAACTTTTCAATGACATGCATATCATATAACTTATCTCAGTAGCATATGTATCAAATTCGTGATTTATCATAAACTATTTAACGACGAAACTAAGCATACAAACATGCATAATCATATATACTCGAGCACTAGTCAGGGATACACTATTAATATATAAAAGATAAGATATGAATGCTCACGTATCAATATTGTGATTCAATATTGAAGGAAAGTACGTAGACGCAATGAAAATGATAAACGTTAGGTTGACCTCACGAGCAATACCCTCGATCAATACCCATAACCTTCATAGCTATAACCCATAATTTCCTTAGCTATATCCCATTTGAAAACTTATTTTGAAATCGTCTGAATATAACTCCGTCGTAGTATTTTATGTATACTAATAATATCTTGAAATAGTACTAAGTAAATATATATATATATGTAATTCGATTGAGAGAGTTTAGAGAAATATATTTTCAAGTTTCTATGAAATAATGAAACCTATTGAATTCTATTTATAATAGATTTTTGAATTATTAAAGTGAATTATTAAAGTATGAATTATTAAAGTGAATTATTAAAGTATGAATTATTAAAGTGAATTATTAAAGTATGAATTATTAAAGTGAATTATTAAAGTATGAATTATTAAAGTGAATTATTAAAGTATGAATTATTAAAGTTAAAGTAAAGTAAAAGTAAAGTAAAGGTAAAGTTATAGTATAGTAAAAGTATAAAACTATGTACGTATAATACGCGTATAAAAATATATAATATTAATTTAAATCGTTATATATATTTAATAAAATAAAATATAAATATCGTTATCTTTATCATACTGGTTAAGTAATGAGTTGTCAAAAAGAATAGATTTCTTAAATCACAGTGGACCTCATAACATAGGCCCGTAATCATATCATAATGTATCTGATAATTCAATCATTTGATATTATCTCTTAATTCTGTCGATAAATATATCGAAACAAATATGTTCATGTAACGTATCATATATCTAATACTTTGTTAATGTTTTCAGTTAATATTATATATTATATATACATATCTATATACACATAATTGTTCGTGAATCGTCGAATACGGTCAAAGGGTAATTGATTACATGAATGTAGTTCCAAACTTTTTAAGATTCAACATTACAAATTCTGCTTATCGTGTCGGAAACATATAAAGGTTAAGTTTAAATTTGGTCGGAAATTTCCGGGTCGTCACAATGGTGAAACCTTAAGCATCACCTTGTCGCCCTCTTGGAATTCGATCATTCACCTACGTTTATCGGCATACGACTTTTGTCTATCTTGCACCTTTTTCAAATGATCCCGAATCACATCAATCTTGCTATTCGTCTCTAAAACCAAATCGGTACTCTCGATTTCCTTTTGTCCCACTTCACCCCAACAAATTGGAGTTCGACATCTTCTCCCATAAAGCATCTCATACGGTGGCATCCCGATACTAGTATGATAACTATTATTGTACAAGAATTCCACCAAAGGTAAGTGCTCATCCCAACTACCACCGAAATCAATAATACACGCCCGTAACATATCCTCTAAGGTTTGATTCGTACGTTCGGTTTGACCGTCCGTTTGAGGATGATACGCCGTGCTCAATTTTAATTGTGTACCCATATCGTCATGAAACTTTTCCCAAAACCGAGAAGTAAAACGGGTATCTCGATCCGAAATAATAGATATAGGAACCCCATGTCGAGCGACCACTTCCTTGATAAACAATTTAGCCAAGGTCTCCGACGATATCGCTTCCCGAATGGGGAGAAATAAAGCACTTTTCGTCAATCGATCAACTATCACCCAAATCGAATCAAATTGGGTTCTCGTCGTTTTAGGTAACTTTGTGATGAAATCCGTGGTAATGTGCTCCCATTTCCACTTCGAGATTTCTAACGGTTGTAACTTACTATACGGCTTTTGGTGTTCAGCTTTAACTTGCAAACACGTGACGCATTGCTCAACATACTTAACAACATCATGTTTCATGCCCGGCCACCAATACTCCTTCCTCAAATCAAGATACATTTTTGTTGCGCCCGGATGAATGGAATATTTTGACTTATGTGCTTCATCAAGTAGCACTCGTCGATAGTCCCCCATCTTAGGCACCCACACTCTTCCTTGAAAAGACAACAAACCATGCGAGCCCATAGTAATGAACTCCGATTGTCCCATTATTCTTTCCGCATGCTTGTTGTGAACGTAAGCCTCTATTTGAATCACACCAAGTTTTTCAAGAAAATCGTTAGTAATAATCATACGTAACAATCCCAATCGTAATGCCGGGTGGTGACTCTTTCGACTTAGCGCATCCGCGACCACATTCGCCTTGCCCGGATGATAAAGTATTTCACAATCATAATATTTTACCACATCCATCCACCTACGTTGACGATAATTCGAATCTCTTTGGTTAAAGATATGTTTCAAACTCTTATGATCCGAATAAATCGTACTCTTGACACCATACAAGTAATGGCGCCAAATTTTCAATGCATGCACAACCGCCGCCAACTCAAGATCCTGAGTCGGATATCTCATTTCATGCTCCTTTAATTGTCGAGAGGCGTAAGTGATGACTTTACCTCTTTGCATTAGAACACACCCGAGCCCATTTAAAGAAGCATCACAATAAACTGTCATGTCTTCTACACCTTCCGGTAACACTAAAACTAGAACTTGACACAACTTTTCTTTTAACAATTGAAAAGCAATTTCTTGCTCATTCTCCCAAATAAATCTCGCGTTCTTCCTCGTCAATTTCGTCAACGAAGAAGCGATCTTAGAAAAGTCTTGGATAAACCGACGATAATAACCAGCCAATCCGAGAAAACTTCGGATTTCCGTAGGCGTAGTCGGTCGTCTCCAACTCTTCACCGTCTCTATCTTCCCCGGATCTACTTGAATACTGTCTTTGTTCACAATATGACCAAGGAATTGAACTTCCCTTAGCCAAAATTCACATTTGGAGAATTTAGCATACAACTTCTCCTTCCGCAACGTCTTTAACACACTCCGCAAATGATGTTCATGTTCCTTCATACTCTTTGAATAGACAAGTATGTCGTCAATGAACAAAATTACCGACTTGTCCAACATAGGTTGTCACACTCGGTTCATAAGGTCCATGAATGCCGCCGGTGCATTCGTAAGACCAAAAGGCATAACTACAAACTCAAAATGCCCATAACGCGTTCGAAATTCCGTTTTCTCGATATCTTCCTCACAAACCCGCATTTGGTGATAGCCGGACCGTAGGTCAATTTTAGAGAAATACATTGCACCTTGGAGTTGGTCAAACAAATCGTCCATCCTTGACAATGGGTAACGATTCTTGATCGTCACTTTATTCAACTCCCGATAATCGATACACATCCGCATATTACCATCCTTCTTCTTCACAAACAAAACCGGAGCACCCCATGGCGAAGCACTCGGTTGAATGAAACCCTTCTCAAGCAACTCTTGGGTTTGATTTAACAACTCTAGCATTTCCGTTGGCGCTAAACGATAAGGAGTCTTAGCAATGGGGGTAGCCCCCGGAACCAACTCAATGCGAAATTCAACTTGTCTTTCCGCCAGAACACCCGGCAACTCGTCCGAAAAAACATCTTCGAATTCACTAACCATCGGAATTTCACGAATGGGTGGTGGCTCATCACAAGTATCAACAATATGGGCAAGAAATGCCACGCCACCACTAACAAGGAAACGATGTGCCCGTGCAAAAGTGCATATCGGCACAAGTCTTCTATGCTTTTCACCGTGAATAATTAACTCTCCCCCACTTGGGGTCTTCACACGAATAAATTTTTCATGGCATGCAATATCGGCTCTATTATGATCGAGCCAATCCATACCAACAACGATATCAAAATCACCCAAAGTCATCGGGATAAGATCAATCTTAAAGTTTTCGGCACCAAAAACGACATCACAATTTATACACACATCAACCACTAGCACCCTCTTGCCCTCTACTATTTCGATTTCTACTGGACGACTTAACTTAGCTAACGGTCTATTAAGTCTAGGCACAAATTTTTGAGACACAAACGACAAATTTGCACCGCTATCAAATAGAATCCTTGCCGGATTTGAGTTAACCATAAAAGTACCTGTGACAAATTCGTAGGATCGTTTGGCCTCATCATTGGTCATCAAGTAATTTCGACCCCTAGCCGTACCCGCTGCTCTCTCCAACTTCTTCACATGATCATTATTCAAATCGGGACATTCCGGCCTCTTGTGCCCCTCTTTACCACAATTATAACAAGTAAGCTTGGTCGACGCCTTGGTACAATCACGGGCTATGTGCCCTCTTTGATTACAATTATAACATGTGGGTCCGAAACCCCCGGAAGCACCCTTCTTCACACTATTAACGCTTTTGGAGCCTTTCTTGTTCTTTTTATTTGAAAAGTTCGAATAACTCGAACCTTCAAACTTTCTCTTTGAAAAAGTGAAATCGCTTTTTCTTGGAACCTCCGGCTCAAAACCCCTCGCCAATTCGTATAAATCTTCAAAAGACTTAGCCATTCCCCAGCTAATCTTACCCTTCAACTCATCACTTAAAGTACGGTAGAAATCTAGCATCAACTTGTGATCATCACCAACATACTCCGGACAGAAACGAGTCTTTGCCAAGAAGGTAGACTTGAGAGTAACCAAGTCCATTGAACCTTGCCACAAATTGTGCAACTCGTCCCGGATTTTATCAAGATCGGAAGAAGTTCGGTATTCTTGGAAAAATTCCTTCTTAAACTCCTCCCATGTCAAGCTCATGCACTGCTCTTCACCATATAATTTGATTTTATCATCCCACCACAACTTGCCCTCTTCGCGTAACATGTTAGACAAATACCTCGTCTTCTTCTCGGGAGGACACTCTGCGGTACGAAAGGCCCCCTCGATATCGGAAATCCAACAAGTGCTTTTCAATGGATCCCTCACCCCATTAAACATCAGAGGTTGAGTATCCTTGAAATTTTTGTAGTGGAAGTCCCGCCTTCCACCCCCACCATTACCTTCACCCCCTTCGCCTCGAGGATAAATGTTTCTAGCTTCTAAAGCCTCCTCTATTGCGGCTTTCATTCGTTCATTGATCATTTCGGTCACTTATCCATCAACCGACTCTTGGAAGACCTTTCGAACATCGTCGATAAAATCCTTTCTTAGCCTTTTAAAGATGGCCTCAACCTTGGCCGTGAGTTTAACGTCCTCACTCGTACTTCCGTCATTGGTGTCGTGTCCATTTCTCATCTTCATTCTATAAAACGAAGTAAATTAAGCAACAAGACGAAAGGACTTAACACATATGTATATATATATACACCACACTACCCCATCTTGCTCAACAATCATCGTACATCGCTTGTTTGACACGATTTGAACCCGTAACAATGGTAGCTAATCATTGTTACGCGAGCACGTCACATTAACTTGCTAGTACAACGCCTATCTCGCTTGATGATTGCTAACACAACACAAAACAATTAGCGCAAGGTTAGTTCACATAAACCTAATCACTAATCAACACTCGGTCCGACCCGGCTCCTACAAGTCCTGCATAAGAACGCATACATAAATAAGTCTAAGTCTAGCACCTATCTCAAGTCGCCTAAATCTCTTAGACCATGCTCTGATACCACTTGTAACAACCCAACTTCGATAATCCAAAAACACGCCCAAAAAAATAATTTCTGGACCTGCCAATCTGGACGGCGTCCAGAATTTTGGACGGCGTCCAGCACTTAAGACCGGGACGGCATCCAGCATTTCTGGAAGGCGTCCAGATTGCCTGGCAGCTGCTGTCCCCAGGTCCAACTCACGTGAGCGGAAATCCCGCTTCCCGACACTTTTAAACGAAAACCTTTTTACAACATATCACAATATAATAAAATAAGAGATTTCCATCATCAAAACAAGTTTTACAACATCGAGCCCACATCGACCCGTCTTACGTGTTTCGATCAAAAATACGAGTTTCGACCAATACAAGTTTAATTTCCAAATGACACTAGAGCATGGTGTTTGGGGTTAAACTACCCAAATCTTGGCCGAACTTCCAAAAGCTAACCCAAAAGCATCCCCCATCAAAATAAGTGGGAGACCACTAATCCAACCGAATACCTTTGCCTTTGTCCATGTCGGAGCCTAAAAAGGTAAACAACGAGAGGGTAAGCTAACGCTTAGTGAATACAATAATTATACATATATAACCTATCTACTTGCAATCACATCCACCAAATTACCTCATACGAACTTGTAACTCAAATAGCATGTCATCAAACCCGTAATACTAACAAGTCATACATTATCACAAAACCGCATTAGCATACACTCAACTCAATATGTATAATATGCTAAACAATCAACAATCTCAATATGGTTAAACATAAACGCTATGGTGCTACTGGCTCGTGGTTCACACCATACGTAATTGAGTCATACTCTTTTATAGTGCTACCGGCTCGTGGTTCACACTCGATGCTACCGGCTCGTGGTTCACATCTTAGTTTATAGTGCTACCGGCTCGTGTTCACACTCGATGCTACCGGCTCGTGGTTCATATCTTAGTTTATAGTGCTACCGGCTCGTGGTTCACACTCGATGCTACCGGCTCGTGGTTCACATCATGCTATGGCACTACCGGCTCGTGGTTCATACCATAACATTCACAAATAAACACGCCATATACATATACGCATAATTATTCCACTCACCTTAAAGTCTTTGTGAGAGTTAACCGAGCTTGCAACCTTCAATGTAATGTACCTATTACATTAGGCACATAATCAATCACACAATCGAATTGGGTCAACTAAGTCACTCAACATCCTAGCGTCATTTTGACCCTTGGTGCAAATCCGACCCATTTGTACCTTCAACCCTATGATTAGGTCAACTTTGCCAAAACCCTACGCTAGCCAATTATGGTCTTAACCCTTTAATACACATAAGTTTAGTGTATTTTCTTACACATTTAACAACCTAGGTCTCCCAAGACCCATTTGACCCATTTTGAGATCAACACGCCCATTTGAGTCACCTACAACCCAAATGACACCCACTAACATTAACTACAAATATACTAGTGATTTATTAAGCCTTTAAGAACCATTTACAAACTTTAACTTTTCAAAACCCTAGGTTAGTCATCTTTTGGGTCTTCATGACCCAAACTTACTCAAAACCCCCAAATCACTAACAAATGGGTTTTAAGTGCAACACTAACCCAAACCCTAACCCATAACACAATTTAAGTAAAGAAATCAAGGTTAAGAATTACCAACACAATCACCACGTAGCTAGCGGCTAGATGAACAACTTTAGAACTTGCACTAAGACCCGATTCAACCTCTTTCTTCCTTTAATGAAGCGCTCTCACTCTAGAACCTCCTCTCTCTCTCTAGGATTTAATGGAAGATGATAAAGTAGATGGAAAAGGAGTAATGAGGCTCACCAAAACTGATCTAGGGTCTTAAAGTCGTCCACAAAGTGAAATTACCAAACTTCCCCTTTTTAAATAAAAAAAATACCAAAGCTGGCTCGTCAGGCCATCTGGACGGCGTCCAGATTTCTGAATGGCGTCCAGCCCTTCAAAACGGGACGGCGTCCCACCCTGTTGGACGGCGTCCAATACAACTGGGAAAAACTGGATCTTACAAGGACCTTTCGGACCAACTACTTGCTTACTTATCTCGTACCGACTTTACTACTTTTCACTGTGAGTTATTACTTTAACTATTTTGGGAACTGAGAATACTTGCGCTTTTTACATTTTACATACTAGGCACGAGTACTTAAACTTTATATATGTGTGGGTTATACAACGGCATAAACTTTCCCCTTAGCTCGGTAACGTTTAGTCATTGGTCTTCGAACCAGTGAACGCGAATCTTAGATATGGATCCATAGGGTTTGACATCCCCAATCGGGCTAGTCGCACTCGAATTTAACGGGTGTTTAATACTTCATAAACTTACGCACACGCCAAGTGTACTTTTAGGGGGTGATATTACATTAAGTTAATTACCAAGTTGAGATGACTCGTCCTAATCTATCTGGAAGAATACATTACATTTGGTTACATCGCGAGGTACTTGACCTCTATATGATACATTTTACAAACATTGCATTCGTTTTTAAAAGACAAACTTTCATTACATCGACAGTTGATGGCATGCATACCATTTCATAATATATCCAACTATAATTGACTTAGTAATAATCTTGATGAACTTGACGACTCGAATGCAACGTCTTTTGAAATATGTCATGAATGACTCCAAGTAATATCTCTAATATGAGCAAATGCACAGCGGAAGATTTCTTTAATACCTGAGAATAAACATGCTTTCAAGTGTCAACCAAAAAGGTTGGTGAGTTCATTAGTTTATCATAAATAATCATTTCATAATTTTAATAGACCACAAGATTTCATATTTCCAATTCTCATAAACATACGTCCCATGCATAGAGATAAAAATCATTCATATGGATTGAACACCTGGTAACCGACATTAACAAGATGCATATAGAATATCCCCATCATTCTGGGACACCCATCGGACATGATAAAATCGAAGTACTAAAGCATTCCAAATTCCAGAACGGGGCTTGTTGGGCCCGATAGATCTATCTTTAGGATTCGCGTCAATTTGGGGGTCTATTCTCAAATTCTTAGGCTACCAAGCTAAAAGGGGCATATTCAGCTTCGATCCATTCAACCATATAATGTAGTTTCAATTACTTGTGTCTATTTCGTAAAACAGTTATAAAAATAGCGCATGTATTCTCAGTCGCAAATATATATATTGTAAAAACATTTAAAAAAGGAGCAAATGAAACTCACTCTACAATATTTTGTAGTAAAAATATTCATACGACGGAACTGAACAATGCAGGGTTGGCCTCGGATTCACGAACGTATATCATTTGTATATATATTAAAACATATGATTTTAAACGACTAAATTTTTATATTATTTTTAATAATATACTTGTTAATTTATTTGTTATATAGATATAGATATATTTGATTTATCTATTTTATTTAACTAGCGTTACCTTTCATTATCACATATTAATAGTAATAATTTATATTAGGGTTTATATATAAAGAAAATATATATATATATATATATATATATATATATATATATTAATTTATATATTTTATATATAGCTTAGTTATTATATTGTTACTAATAATTATAGTGATAATAATAATACTATTTATACTAATAATCATATTCTAACATTAATAATAACAATAATCTTGTTAATCATTTTAATATTAATGATAATAATAGTAGTAACACTACTAATAATAATAACAATAATAATAATAATAATAATAATAATAATAATAATAATAATAATAATAATAATAATAATAATAATAATAATAATGATACTACTAATAATAATGATAATGATACTAATACTAACCTAAATGATAATTCTAATAATAGTACTTATAATAATATTAGTAGTAAAAATAATAATAATCTTAATATGAATACTAATAATGATAATAATTATAGTTATGATAATAATAATATTCATTTTAATGATAATAATATGTAATTACATTATTATAGTAATGCTAATAATTAACTTAACCATAATAACAATAATAATTATGATTGTAACTATAGTCATAATAATAATAACATTTGATAGTTAATACTTTTATTAGTAATAATAATATTAATAATTATAGTACTTATATTAATATTGACGATAATGATAATACTCTTAAGGTGATCAATGATAATGATACTTCTAATATATTAGGGGTAATAACAATTATCATAATAATAAGAACGATAACTAATAATAATCCTAATAATAATAACACTTAGATCAATACAAATAATAACATTAACAATACATACTAATGTTACTTAATTAACAAAAGTGATAATAATATAAATCATAGTATTTATGTTACCATAATAATAATAATAATAATAATAATAATAATAATAATAATAATATTAATAATAATAATAATAATAATAATAATAATAATAATAATAATAATAATGATAATAATAATAATAATAATAATAATAATAATAATAATAATAATAATAATAATAATAATAATAATAATAATAATAATAATAATAATAATAATTTGGTTATTGAAAAGCTACCTTTAAAAGGCAAAAAAAAAAAAAAAAAAAAAAAACGGTTGCCTGCCACCAGCAAGGATCGAACCCAAGACCTCTTGTAAACCCGAAACTCCCTTTGACCAGCTGAGCTAGTATGTTTATTCGAAATTATAACCAACCCGTATGTATTTAACCCGACTATCTGATATCTATTCCTTCTTCCCCATAGAACTAGTCGAATAGAAACACCATGTTCATAAAGCGAATTACTAATCAAGATCTAAGAATTTAAATTGGATTATAACTAACCTGAGTTGAATACCTTTGTTAAATAAAAGAAAAAATAATAAAAAAAAAAGAAAACAGCATCATGCTGTTTGCGACACAGAAGAAAAAGAAAACATTGATTTTTTTATTTGAGGATGTTTTAGCTCCTGAATCCTACATGAAATACGTTCTAAAACATTCCTGGAAACTTTCTTAGTCGTCAATTTAACTTAAAACGTAAAAACAACTTCGAATTTTTGTGAAGAACAAACCGTTTGACTTTTTGAAAAATAACTTTGACTTCGAAATTCTTACTTGATATTTGAAATTAGGATATGAAACTTTCCAGATAGTTTGAGCACGAGATTCCTAACATGACTGCATTTTTCATTTTTGAAATTGGATTCGAATTTTGGGATTTGGATATAAAGTTGAAGAATAGAGAGGTCGTGATATTTTTGAAGATTTTAATTTACGAATTCAGTAAATAGGGGAGTTTATAAATTAACTGAGTGATGCTGTATTAACAGTTGATCATTATTGTTTGCAAATGGCAATTAAAACCGACTCTTAACAAGATTTGTCGACAGAAATTATTCGATTTTGATGGAGAGTACAGAAAATTAAATAAAATAAAAATAAAGAGAATCAGATAACGATTTACAGCTAATTCGTACTAGTTTTCCTGTTTTGGATTTCTAATCAGTTTGTTTTTATCTGAATTATTACCTAATAATTATAAATATTAATAAATATATACTAATAATAATAATAAAGGAATTAATCATAATATTAATAATACTCCATATCAAATAATAAAGTGTTATAAAAAATACTGATAATAGAAAATAATAATAATAATATTACTAATCAAAATAATACTAATAATATTAATAGAAATAATAATAATGATAATAACATCACTAATACTAATATTAATGATAATAAATAATGGTAGTATAATAATAACTATAAAATAGTAATGATCATATTATTAATGTTAATAATGAAAATTTTGATTTTTAATGATAGTACTTTAATAATATTACTAATTTAACAACTATATTTTAACTTGTAATTAAATTTAACATGTTAATATTACACTTTATTGATTATGTAACTTTAACATATCTTTTATATATTTATATATTTTTTATATATTACAATATACATATAATATTAATTGTATATATATATATATATATATATATATATATATATATATATATAGATTCATTTTAATTATTTTATATCTTATTATATTTTATTATTTCCATTTATTATTATATGTATACTTACATTTATAATTACATATTTAATTACACACAAATGTTCGTGAATCGTCGGGAATAGTCAAAGGTCAAATGGATATATTAAACACAGTTTAAAGTTTTTAAGATTTCAACATTACAGACTTTGCTTATCGTGTCAGAAACATATAAAGATCAAGTTTAAATTTGGTAGGAAATTTCCGGGTCGTCACAGTACCTACCCGTTAAACAAATTCCATTCCGAAATTTGATCGAGGTCGTCATGGCTAATAATAAGAATGTTCTCATGACAAATATGAGCTGATAAATAGAGTTTTATTACTGTTGAAATATGGATAAAATGATTCAATTACTCGAAGAGTATGAGTGAAGCTATCACAAAAAAATAGAGATTTAACTTTTGACGTAGTCACTGTTGAATTTAGAAAATAGGATGCGTCTTATCTTTTGACGTTGTCTTAATTGAATTCCGAAATTCAAGGGATTTAAAGAAATCTTTGAAATCTGAATAAGATTTGATTCTTTGATGAATAAGGGAAATTAAGATCTCTTTAATTAAATACGAACATCTGTCTTGATTGCTCTGTCTGGTATTTCCACTATAAATTCATCTCCTCCATTCTATTATTCTCACCATTCCTATACTTTCTTTCTTAGTTCATACATCCAAAAGATTGTGAAAATACTTAATCCCATTCTAATCCTTGATATTTTTCTAATTATCATTCCTGTCATCCTTATTTTCAATCTTCCACCAGAAAAATCTATTTACTTCTACTATTACCTTGGGGTAATACTATTCTTAATTATACCGTATCTTTATATTGCTATTCGTATTAATATCCACAGTTTGTAACCTCCGTGTTGTTATTGGGCTTTATATTTACTCTTATATTTTGAAGCTCTTTGCCTTTTTATTATCTTCTCGATCTCTAGTAAAGCGAGTAACGATCCAGAATTCTTAAGTATGGAACTTCGAATGAACTTAATGTTCTAAACAAGAAAGAACGTAATCGCACGATTTGGTTTGTCAAATTTCCAGAATCACTGAGAATAGAACTATCAAGTATATACTTTCTTGATATGTTCAGAAGTTAAGCAGAATGAAAGAGTTATGTAATATGGCACATGATGACGTTAGGATATGTGAATCATCACGTTCCATTAGAAACTCGGCATGACTTACTGTAATATAATCACATTGATCAAGTGTCATTATATTATACTAATTCATGCATCAATTTCTTTACATTTCTCCAGAATTCATTCATAAATTAAACTTAGATTTTACAGAAGTTTCCAATATAATGAAACACACGAAGCACGAAGAGGTATATAATTTCGGACGAGAATATTTATGAAATTATCCTCAGAAATATCGAAGATATTTATGATGATATTTTGAAATTTCCAAGTTTGAAGGTTGATGAAGAAAAATTTTCCGCAAGATTTTAACATGACTTCGGAGCAAGATATTCTCTAAAGATTTCAACAGATCCAGAATTACCAGGATTCTTTGAATATAGGGTATGGTCTTTGTATTTTTCATTGGTCTCCTTCGTGGTTAGCTCAATCCGTTTTCCTTTTCTAACTTTTTTAAGCTTTTCCAACATACTATTCTTTATCATTAAACTTCCGATGATTAAAGTCATTTACGGTTGTCTACGGTTTCTGCTGCTTCATTCAGCTTTTTCAACAATCAGAGTATTGACTTGTAGACTGAGTGCTTTTCAGAATTGCAGAATGAAAGATCATAATTCTAAGAGATAAATTTTATACATATAACTGTTGATGTAGATATGCTGTGAGTTTTCAAAGTACTGATTGCTGATTCCAGGTAATTGGTATGGCAGTTCTCGTTACAAGATGCGGATGAGTATATGATAGGGTTTCAATGAATAAATATAATGATTTATCAGAGAGATTTAAGCCAAGAAGCAACGAGGTTGCTGGTACGTCTGCTGGTAATAAGATGGAATATAAAAGGTTCCCTGATAACAATAAAAGATTACGCATATATATCAAAATTATAATAAGGTTGTTTCGAATGAAAAGTCAAAATTGGCTTGCTGGAGCTGTGACAAAATTTGCTACCTTGAAAAGGAATTTTAAAGTTATTTTGGGTAATAATAATGCTAAAGGAGCTAACACAGATACGGGTTAAATATTTTACTCAGGTTCTGAGTGTTTTCAAATGCATATCTATATTCATCATTCTTTTCTTTCGTAGATTGAGTGCGGCTGGTTCGTCCTCTCGACTGAAGTGTTTTTAAAAATCATGAAAGGCTTGAACGCAGATTGTAATCATCAAGATACAAATGAGGTTTAAGATGAAATCAAGTGGTAAACTTGAAGAATTGTTTAGTTTCATATGTTATAATCAATATTTTAATTCATTTTAATTGTCCAATATTGGTAGTCCATATTTAGCAGTCCACAGTTACTAATTCAGTAATTCATATATAGTTTATGATATTCGAATTAATTAATATGTATCGTGACCCATGTACATGTCTCAGACTCGATCACAACTCAAAGTATATATATTATTATAGAATCAACATCAACCATGTATAGCTAACTCTATCATTACTGCATATAGAGTGTCTATGGTTATTCCAAATAATATATATAGATGCGTCGATATGATATGTCAAAACCTTGTATACGTGTCCCGATATTTAAAGTGCGTAAAATAAATAACAGAAATTAAATGACGATAAATAAAATTTTGAGAATTAAAATTGCGATAAATAAATTGCGATAAATAAATGTAATATGGAATTAACAGTTAGCTAGGAATAGTTAACTAGGATTTTGTTAGCGTGTATTCTTAACAAAATTTCTCATAGTTAATTTGTTTGTTTATAACAAATTTTATTTTTGTCCAATGTTTTCTTCATTATGCCACTTGTGGGATTCTGATAGATCAAAATCTAAATATGAAATTGAATGAAAAGGGTTATTCTGCGGTGAACGGATACGTATATCGGTGGTTGTAAATAGAATAGTAAATAACTATTGAATTAGATTTGAAAGAATGTACAGTGTACTTATTAATGTGAACTCTAAATATTCCTCGGGTATTACCTACCCGTTAAAATATTTTCACCATTAACAGTTTGTACGAAAGAATTTTTAATTACAATCTTTATGAAAAAATATATATACATATATATTTTCTTCAGATGTAATCATGGATTTAATGAGTCAATATGATATTAAACTCATTTGATTTACCTTTAGAACAAGAATATATAATCTCTAAAACATTAGAGATTACATAATCGCCATGTCGAACGAAGATAATGATGTAAAACGTCATGTAGAATGATGATTATACTCGAGGTACCGAATGAGATATTGAGTCATGGATTGTTAATGGTACTGTTGCTGTTTATTGATGGTACTGTTGGTGCTGATGATGTTGCTGAAGCTGGTAAATTTTGCACCATATTCTCCAAAAATCATTACTCAGGCGCGAAGCTCGTTGACTTCTTCAATTACTCCGGGATGATTGTCGATAAGAACGAGCTAATGAATAAGGTTTAGAATCTGAGATAGTATGTAATCATGATGATATATTCGGGAAATGAGGGTGAAAATGGTATTTCGGACTGGTTCACCGGTAAGTGCTTCAGGTTCTTCGCCAATAGCGCAAGTTGGTGGGTGGAAAGGATCGCCTTCTTCTTGTATCCATCGGTTAAGTCGACTACGAACCCATCAGATGAATTGGGAATGTATGATTGGTTGATTCATTCTGGTGACACTGCTTTCGGAGCTTAGGTGAAACTCCATATCGGAATAGCTGTCGAAATCCGAGGAATTCGAACTGGTTGGGGGATTCATCTCGTACGATCAAATGAAACATTTTTGATAAGAAATAGATTATAGGATGTAGATTAGTACTCTGCAATACATAATTTACATATGCATATATAATACAAAAATCCCATAAGTTACGGAGGAATCTACGAAAGCTGTTAGGCAAAGTTTACAGTAACAGATACGCTAAGATATGAATTAGCAGATATGCTAAGATATGAATTTTTGTCTATACACTAATCATGCAATCAGTGCAATAAGATGTGTCTAGACTAAGGATGATAAGCAAGTGATTCTCTAAGAATGATAAGCAGGTATTTTTTTCGACACGAAATGATAAGCAAAACTTTTGACATGCAGACACGGTCGAAGTCCAGACTCACTAATGCATCTAAACAACTATCAATTAGATACACTAATACAAGACCTGGTTCGCTAAGACCACCGCTCTGATACCACATGAGACGACCCGTCCTAATCCATCTCGACGAATACATTACATTTGGTTACATCGCGAGGTACTTGACCTCTATATGATACATTTTACAAACATTGCATTCGTTTTTAAAAGATAAACTTTCATTACATTGACAGTTGACGGCATGCATACCATTTCATAATATATCTAACTATAATTGACTTAGTAATAATCTTGAAGAACTCGACGACTCGAATGCAACGTCTTTTGAAATATGTCATGAATGACTCCAAGTAATATCTCTAATATAAACAAATGCACAGCGGAAGATTTCTTTAATACCTGAGAATAAACATTCTTTCCAGTGTCAACCAAAAAGGTTGGTGAGTTCATTAGTTTATCATAAATAATCATTTCACAATTTTAATAGACCACAAGATTTCATATTTCCAATTCTCATAAACATACGTCCCATGCATATAGACAAAAATCATTCATATGGATTGAACACCTGATAACCGACATTAACAAGATGCATTTAGAATATCCCCATCATTTCGGGACACCCATCGGACATGATAAAATCGAAGTACTAAAGCATTCCAAATTCCAGAATGGGGCTTGTTGGTCCCGATAGATCTATCTTTAGGATTCGCGTCAATTTGGTGGTCTGTTCCCAAATTCTTACGCTACCAAGCTAAAAGGGGCATATTTCTGCTTCGATCCATTCAACCATATAATGTAGTTTCAATTACTTGTGTCTATTTAGTAAAACAGTTATAAAAATAGCGCATGTATTCTCAGTCCCAAAAATATATATTGCAAAAGCATTTAAAAAGGGAGCAAATGAAACTCACTCTACAATATTTTGTAGTAAAATTATTCATACGATGGAACTAAACAATGCAGGGTTGGCCTCAGATTCACGAACCTATATCATTTGTATATATATTAAAACATATGATCGTAAACGACTAAATTTTTATATTATTTTTAATAATATACTTGTTAATTTATTTGTTATATAGATATAGATATATTTGATTTATCTATTTTATTTAACTAGCGTTACCTTTCATTATCACATATTAATAGTAATAATTTATATTAGGGTTTATATAGTGATAATAATAATACTATTTATACTAATAATCATATTCTAACATTAATAATAACAATAATCTTGTTAATCATTTTAATATTAAAGATAATAATAGTTGTAACACTAATAATAATAATAACAATAATAATAATAATGATACTACTAATAATAATGATAATGATACTACTAATAATAATGATAATGATACTAATACTAACCTAAATGATAATTCTAATAATAGTACTTATAATAATATTAGTAGTAAAAATAATAATAATCTTAATATGAATACTAATAATGATAATAATTATAATTATGATAATAATAATATTCATTTTAATGATAATAATATGTAATTACATTATTATAGTAATGCTAATAATTAACTTAACCATAATAACAATAATAATTATGATTGTAACTATAGTCATAATAATAATAAGATTTGATAGTTAATACTTTTATTAGTAATAATAATATTAATAATTATAGTACTTATATTAATATTGACGATAATGATAATACCCTTAAGGTGATCAATAATAATGATACTTTTAATATATTAGGGGTAATAACAATTATCATAATAATAATAACGATAACTAATAATAATCCTAATAATAATAATACTTAGATCAATACAAATAATAACATTAACAATACATACTAATGTTACTTAATTAACAAAAGTGATAATAATATAAATCATAGTATTTATGTTACCATAATAATAATAATAATAATAATAATAATAATAATATTAATAATAATAATAATAATAATAATAATAATAATAATAATAATAATAATGATAATGATAATAATAATAATAATAATAATTTGGTTATTGAAAAGCTACATTTAAAAGGCAAAAAAAAAAAAAAAAAAAAAAAAAAAAACGGTTGCCTGCCACCAGCAAGGATCGAACCCAAGACCTCTTGTTAACCCGAAACTCCCTTTGACCAGCTGAGCTAGTCTGTTTATCCGAAATTATAACCAACCCGTATGTATTTAACCCGACTATCTGATATCTATTCCTTCTTCCTCATAGAACTAGTCAAATAGAAACACCATGCTCATAAAGCGAATTACTAATCAAGATCTAAGAATTTAAATTGGATTATAACTAACCCGAGTTGAATACCTTTGTTAAATAAAAGAAAAAATAATAATAAAAAAAGAAAACAGCATCATGCTGTTCGCGACACAGAAGAAAAAGAAAACATTGATTTTTTTATTTGAGGATGTTTTAGCTCCTGAATCCTACATGAAATACGTTCTAAAACATTCCTGGAAACTTTCTCAGTCGTCAATTTAACTTAAAACGTAAAAACAACTTCGAATTTTTGTGAAGAACAAACCGTTTGACTTTTTGAAAAATAACTTTGACTTCGAAATTCTTACTTGATATTAGAAATTAGGATATGAAACTTTCCAGATAGTTTGAGCACGAGATTCCTAACATGACTGCATTTTTCATTTTTGAAATTGGATTCGAATTTTGGGATTTGGATATAAAGTTGAAGAATAGAGAGGTCGTGATATTTTTGAAGGTTTTAATTTACGAATTCAGTAAATAGGGGAGTTTATAAATTAACTGAGTGATGCTGTATTAACAGTTGATCATTATTGTTTGAAAATGGCAATTGAAACCGACTCTTAACAAGATTTTTCGACAGAAATTATTCGATTTTGATGGAGAGTACAGAAAATTAAATAAAATAAAAATAAAGAGAATCAGATAACAATTTACAGCTAATTCGTACTAGTTTTCCTGTTTTAGATTTCTAATCAGTTTGTTTTTATCTGAATTATTACCTAATAATTATAAATATTAATAAATATATACTAATAATAATAATAAAGGAATTAATCATAATACTAATAATACTCCATATCAAATAATAAAGTGTTATAAAAAATACTGATAATAGAAAATAATAATAATAATATTACTAATCAAAATAATACTAATAATATTAATAGAAATAATAATAATGATAATAACATCACTAATACTAATATTAATGATAATAAATAATGGTAGTATAATAATAACTATAAAATAGTAATGATCATATTATTAATGTTAATAATGAAAATTTTGATTTTTAATGATAGTACTTTAATAATATTACTAATTTAATAACTATATTTTAACTTGTAATTAAATTTAACATGTTAATATTACACTTTATTGATTATGTAACTTTAACATATCTTTTATATATTTATATATTTTTTATATATTACAATATACATATAATATTAATTGTATATATATATATATATATATATAGATTCATTTTAATTATTTTATATCTTATTATATTTTATTATTTCCATTTATTATTATATGTATACTTACATTTATAATTACATATTTAATTACACACAAATGTTCGTGAATCGTCGGGAATAGTCAAAGGTCAAATGGATATATTAAACACAGTTTAAAGTTTTTAAGATTTCAACATTACAGACTTTGCTTATCGTGTCAGAAACATATAAAGATCAAGTTTAAATTTGGTAGGAAATTTCCGGGTCGTCACAGTACCTACCCGTTAAACAAATTCCATTCCGAAATTTGATCGAGGTCGTCATGGCTAATAATAAGAATGTTCTCATGACAAATATGAGCTGATAAATAGAGTTTTATTACTGTTGAGTAATATGAATAAAATTATTCAATTACTCGAAGAGTATGAGTGAAGCTATCACAAAAAA
This sequence comes from Rutidosis leptorrhynchoides, assembly GCF_046630445.1. Lineage (NCBI taxonomy): Eukaryota > Viridiplantae > Streptophyta > Magnoliopsida > Asterales > Asteraceae > Rutidosis > Rutidosis leptorrhynchoides. The sequence goes on along the minus strand of NC_092339.1, from coordinate 270,472,357 downwards.
ATAGAGATTTAACTTTTGACGTAATCACTGTTGAATTTAGAAAATAGGATGCGTCTTATCTTTTGACGTTGTCTTAATTGAATTCCGAAATTCAAGGGATTTAAAGAAATCTTTGAAATCTGAATAAGATTTGATTCTTTGATGAATAAGGGAAATTAAGATCTCTTTAATTAAATACGAACATCTGTCTTGATTGCTCTGTCTGATATTTCCACTATAAATTCATCTCCTCCATTCTATTATTCTCACCATTCCTATACTTTCTTTCTTAGTTCATACATCCAAAAGATTGTGAAAATACTTAATCCCGTTCTAATCCTTGATATTTTTCTAATTATCATTCCTGTCATCCTTCTTTTCAATCTTCCACCAGAAAAATCTGTTTACTTCTACTATTACCTTGGGGTAATACTATTCTTAATTATACCGTATCTTTATATTGCTATTCGTATTAATATCCACAGTTTGTAACCTCCGTGTTGTTATTGGGCTTTATATTTACTCTTATATTTTGAAGCTCTTTGCCTTTTTATTATGTTCTCGATCTCTAGTAAAGCGAGTAACGATCCAGAATTCTTAAGTATGGAACTTTGAATGAACTTAATGTTCTAAACAAGAAAGAACGTAATCGCACGATTTGGTTTGTCAAATTTCCAGAATCACTGAGAATAGAACTATCAAGTATATACTTTCTTGATATGTTCAGAATTTAAGCAGAATGAAAGAGTTATGTAACATGGCACATGATGACGTTAGGATATGTGAATCATCACGTTCCATTAGAAACTCGGCATGAATTACTGTAATATAATCACATTGATCAAGTGTCATTATATTATACTAATTCATGCATCAATTTCTTTACATTTCTCCAGAATTCATTCATAAATTAAACTTAGATTTTACAGAAGTTTCCAATATAATGAAACACACGAAGCACGAAGAGGTATATAATTTTGGACGAGAATATTTATGAAATTATCCTCAAAAATATCGAAGATATTTATGATGATATTTTGAAATTTCCAAGTTTGAAGGTTGATGAAGAAAAATTTTCCGCAAGATTTTAACATGACTTCGGAGCAAGATATTCTCTAAAGATTTCAACAGATCCAGAATTACCAGGATTCTTTGAATATAGGGTATGGTCCTTGTATTTGTCATTGGTCTCCTTCGTGGTTAGCTCAATCCGTTTTCCTTTTCTAACTTTTTTGAGCTTTTCCAACATACTATTCTTTATCATTAAACTTCCGATGATTAAAGTCATTTACGGTTGTCTACGGTTTCTGCTGCTTCATTCAGCTTTTTCAACAATCAGAGTATTGATTTGTAGACTGAGTGCTTTTCAGAATTGCAGAATGAAAGATCATAATTCTAAGAGATAAATTTTATACATATAACTGTTGATGTAGATATGCTGTGAGTTTTCAAAGTACTGATTGCTGATTCCAGGTAATTGGTATGGCAGTTCTCGTTACAAGATGCGGATGAGTATATGATATGGTTTCAATGAATAAATATAATGATTTATCAGAGAGATTTAAGCCAAGAAGCAACGAGGTTGCTGGTACGTCTGCTGGTAATAAGATGGAATATAAAAGGTTCCCTGATAACAATAAAAGATTACGCATATATATCAAAATTATAATAAGGTTGTTTCGAATGAAAAGTCAAAATTGGCTTGCTGGAGCTGTGACAAAATTTGCTACCTTGGAAAGGAATTTTAAAGTTATTTTGGGTAATAATAATGCTAAAGGAGCTAACACAGATACGGGTTAAATGTTTTACTCAGGTTTCGAGTGTTTTCAAATGCATATCTATATTCATCATTCTTTTCTTTCGTAGATGGAGTGCGGTTGGTTCGTCCTTTCGACTGAAGTGTTTTTAAAAATCATGAAAGGCTTGAACGCAGATTGTAATCATCAAGATACAAATGAGGTTTAAGATGAAATCAAGTGGTAAACTTGAAGAATTGTTTAGTTTCATATGTTATAATCAATATTTTAATTCATTTTAATTGTCCAATATTGGTAGTCCATATTTAGCAGTCCACAGTTACTAATTCAGTAATTCATATATAGTTTATGATATTCGAATTAATTAATATGTATCGTGACCCATGTACATGTCTCAGACTCGATCACAACTCAAAGTATATATATTATTATAGAATCAACATCAACCATGTATAGCTAACTCTATCATTACTGCATATAGAGTGTCTATGGTTATTCCAAATAATATATATAGATGCGTCGATATGATATGTCAAAACCTTGTATACGTGTCCCGATATTTAAAGTGCGTAAAATAAATAACAGAAATTAAATGACGATAAATAAAATTTTGAGAATTAAAATTGCGATAAATAAACTGCGATAAATAAATTGCGATAAACAAATGTAATATGGAATTAACAGTTAGCTAGGAATAGTTAGCTAGGATTTTGTTAGCGTGTATTCTTAACAAAATTTCTCATAGTTAATTTGTTTGTTTATAACAAATTTTATTTTTGTCCAATGTTTTCTTCATTATGCCACTTGTGGGATTCTGATAGATCAAAATCTAAATATGAAATTGAATGAAAAGGGTTATTCTGCGGTGAACGGATACGTATATCGGTGGTTGTAAATAGAATAGTAAATAACTATTGAATTAGATTTGAAAGAATGTACAGTGTACTTATTAATGTGAACTCTAAATATTCCTCGGGTATTACCTACCCGTTAAAATATTTTCACCATTAACAGTTTGTACAAAAGAATTTTTAATTACAATCTTTATGAAAAAATATATATACATATATATTTTCTTCAGACGAATCATGGATTTAATGAGTCAATATGATATTAAACTCATTTGATTTACCTTTAGAACAAGAATATATAATCTCTAAAACATTAGAGATTACATAATCGCCATGTCGAACGAAGATAATGATGTAAAACGTCATGTAGAATGATGATTATACTCGAGGTACCGAATGAGATATTGAGTCATGGATTGTTAATGGTACTGTTGCTGTTTATTGATGGTACTGTTGGTGCTGATGATGTTGCTGAAGCTGGTAAATTTTGCACTATATTCTCCAAAAATCATTACTCAGGCGCGAAGCTCGTTGACTTCTTCAATTACTCCGGGATGATTGTCGATAAGAACGAGCAAATGAATAAGGTTTAGAATCTGATATAGTATGTAATCATGATGAGATATTCGGGAAATGAGGGTGAAAATGTTATTTCGGACTGGTTCACCGGTAAGTGCTTCAGGTTCTTCGCCAATAGTGCAAGTTGGTGGGTGGAAAGGATTGCCTTCTTCTTGTCTCCATCGGTTAAGTCGACTACGAACCCATCAGATGAATTGGGAATGTATGATTGGTTGATTCATTCTGGTGACACTGCTTTCGGAGCTTAGGTGAAACTCCATATCGGAATAGCTGTCGAAATCCGAGGAATTCGAACTGGTTGGGGGATTCATATCGTACGATCAGATGAAACATTTTTGATAAGAAATAGATTATAGGATGTAGATTAGTACTCTGCAATACATAATTTACATATGCATATATAATACAAAAATCCCATAAGTTACGGAGGAATCTACGAAAGCTGTTAGGCAAAGTTTACAGTAACAGATACGCTAAGATATGAATTAGCAGATATGCTAAGATATGAATTTTTGTCTATACACTAATCATGCAATCAGTGCAATAAGATGTGTCTAGACTAAGGATGATAAGCAAGTGATTCTCTAAGAATGATAAGCAGGTATTTTTTTCGACACGAAATGATAAGCAAAACTTTTGACATGCAGACACGGTCGAAGTCCAGACTCACTAATGCATCTAAACAACTATCAATTAGATACACTAATACAAGACCTGGTTCGCTAAGACCACCGCTCTGATACCACATGAGACGACCCGTCCTAATCCATCTCGACGAATACATTACATTTGGTTACATCGCGAGGTACTTGACCTCTATATGATACATTTTACAAACATTGCATTCGTTTTTAAAAGATAAACTTTCATTACATAGACAGTTGACGGCATGCATACCATTTCATAATATATCCAACTATAATTGACTTAGTAATAATCTTGAAGAACTCGACGACTCGAATGCAACGTCTTTTGAAATATGTCATGAATGACTCCAAGTAATATCTCTAATATAAACAAATGCACAGCGGAAGATTTCTTTAATACCTGAGAATAAACATTCTTTCCAGTGTCAACCAAAAAGGTTGGTGAGTTCATTAGTTTATCATAAATAATCATTTCACAATTTTAATAGACCACAAGATTTCATATTTCCAATTCTCATAAACATACGTCCCATGCATAGAGACAAAAATCATTCATATGGATTGAACACCTGGTAACCGACATTAACAAGATGCATTTAGAATATCCCCATCATTCCGGGACACCCATCGGACATGATAAAATCGAAGTACTAAAGCATTCCAAATTCCAGAATGGGGCTTGTTGGGCCCGATAGATCTATCTTTAGGATTCGCGTCAATTTGGTGGTCTGTTCCCAAATTCTTACGCTACCAAGCTAAAAGGGGCATATTTCTGCTTCGATCCATTCAACCATATAATGTAGTTTCAATTACTTGTGTCTATTTCGTAAAACAGTTATAAAAATAGCGCATGTATTCTCAGTCCCAAAAATATATATTGCAAAAGCATTTAAAAAGGGAGCAAATGAAACTCACTCTACAATATTTTGTAGTAAAATTATTCATACGATGGAACTAAACAATGCATGGTTGGCCTCAGATTCACGAACCTATATCATTTGTATATATATTAAAACATATGATCGTAAACGACTAAATTTTTATATTATTTTTAATAATATACTTGTTAATTTATTTGTTATATAGATATAGATATATTTGATTTATCTATTTTATTTAACTAGCGTTACCTTTCATTATCACATATTAATAGTAATAATTTATATTAGGGTTTATATAGTGATAATAATAATACTATTTATACTAATAATCATATTCTAACATTAATAATAACAATAATCTTGTTAATCATTTTAATATTAAAGATAATAATAGTAGTAACACTAATAATAATAATAAAAATAATAATAATAATGATACTACTAATAATAATGATAATGATACTACTAATAATAATGATAATGATACTAATACTAACCTAAATGATAATTCTAATAATAGTACTTATAATAATATTAGTAGTAAAAATAATAATAATCTTAATATGAATACTAATAATGATAATAATTATAGTTATGATAATAATAATATTCATTTTAATGATAATAATATGTAATTACATTATTATAGTAATGCTAATAATTAACTTAACCATAATAACAATAATAATTATGATTGTAACTATAGTCATAATAATAATAAGATTTGATAGTTAATACTTTTATTAGTAATAATAATATTAATAATTATAGTACTTATATTAATATTGACGATAATGATAATACCCTTAAGGTGATCAATAATAATGATACTTTTAATATATTAGGGGTAATAACAATTATCATAATAATAATAACGATAACTAATAATAATCCTAATAATAATAATACTTAGATCAATACAAATAATAACATTAACAATACATACTAATGTTACTTAATTAACAAAAGTGATAATAATATAAATCATAGTATTTATGTTACCATAATAATAATAATAATAATAATAATAATAATAATAATAATAATAATAATAATAATAATAATAATAATAATAATAATAATAATAATAATGATAATGATAATGATAATGATAATAATAATAATAATAATTTGGTTATTGAAAAGCTACATTTAAAAGGCAAAAAAAAAAAAAAAACGGTTGCCTGCCACCAGCAAGGATCGAACCCAAGACCTCTTGTTAACCCGAAACTCCCTTTGACCAGCTGAGCTAGTCTGTTTATCCGAAATTATAACCAACCCGTATGTATTTAACCCGACTATCTGATAACTATTCCTTCTTCCCCAAAGAACTAGTCAAATAGAAACACCATGCTCATAAAGCGAATTACTAATCAAGATCTAAGAATTTGAATTGGATTATAACTAACCTGAGTTGAATACCTTTGTTAAATAAAAGAAAAAATAATAATAAAAAAAGAAAACAGCATCATGCTGTTCGCGACACAGAAGAAAAAGAAAACATTGATTTTTTATTTTAGGATGTTTTAGCTCCTGAATCCTACATGAAATACGTTCTAAAACATTCCTGGAAACTTTCTTAGTCGTCAATTTAACTTAAAACGTAAAAACAACTTCGAATTTTTGTGAAGAACAAACCGTCTGACTTTTTGAAAAAAAACTTTGACTTCGAAATTCTTACTTGATATTAGAAATTAGGATATGAAACTTTCAAGATAGTTTGAGCACGAGATTCCTAACATGACTGCATTTTTTGTTTTTGAAATTGGATTCGAATTTTGGCATTTGGATATAAAGTTGAAGAACAGAGAGGTCGTGATGCTGTATTAACAGTTGATCATTATTATTTGCAAATGGCAATTGAAACCGACCCTTAACAAGATTTGTCGACATAAATTATTAGATTTTGATGGAGAGTACAGAAAAATAAATAAAATAAAAATAAAGAGAATCAGATAACGATTTACAGCTAATTCGTACTAGTTTTCCTGTTTTGGATTTCTAATCAGTTTGTTTTTATCTGAATTATTACCTAATAATTATAAATATTAATAAATATATACTAATAATAATAAAGAAATTAATCATAATATTAATAATACTCCATATCAAATAATAAAGTGTTATAGAAAATACTGATAATAGAAAATAATAATAATAATAATATTACTAATCAAAATAATACTAATAATATTAATAGAAATAATAATAATGAAAATAACATCGCTAATACTAATATTAATGATAATAAATAATGGTAGTATAATAATAACTATAAAATAGTAATGATCATATTATTAATGTTAATAATGAAAATTTTGATTTTTAATGATAGTACTCTAATAATATTATTAATTTAATAACTATATTTTAACTTGTAATTAAATTTCAGATGTTAATATTACACTTTATTGATTATGTAACTTTTAACATATCTTTTATATATTTATATATTTTTTATATATTACAATATACATATAATATTAATTGTATATATATATATATATATATATATATATATATATATATATATATAGATTCATTTTAATTATTTTATATCTTATTATATTTTATTATTTCCATTTATTATTATATGTATACTTACATTTACAATTACATATTTAATTACACACAAATGTTCGTGAATCGTCGGGAATAGTCAAAGGTCAAATGGATATATTAAACACAACTTAAAGTTTTTAAGATTTCAACATTATAGACTTTGCTTATCATGTCAGAAACATATAAAGATCAAGTTTAAATTTGGTCGGAAATTTTCGGGCCGTCACACAAGTGCCCACGGTTAAGCATATACTTTTCATACTATTTTAAAATACGAAATCTCGTGGCCTACCTTATATTACTGTTACAATTTAAACTATAGCTCACCAACATTCGTGTTGACGTTTTTAAGCATGTTTTCTCAGGTGCTTAAAGGTTTGATGCTTCCGCTGTAGTAGTCTTTCTGTGTATACTCCCGCTGCTTTTGTTAGAGATGTCTTTTTATGAAACGTTTACCTTGCATTCACAAACTATGTTACTTTTGAAACAATGAATTTGTAATGACCATTGGGTCTCGTACTTATGTCAATTTCTTCTATTCGTAGAAGCCTACTATCGTTTGTAAAACTTTTGATGTTGGTTATGACATCACCCTTTCTTATGAATGCAAACTTATTTTAAAACAGCATATAGTGTTTGACCTTGTAATGATCCTGTTGTTGATGATCCGTACACGTTAATTTTATACGGGGCATCACATTTGGTATCAGAGCATTGGTTGTAGGGAATTAGGTTGCATTAGTGAGTCTAGACCGGACCGAGTAGGATTCACTAATATGACTAATCTACAACTTGCTAGTTTACTTGTTTCTGCGAAACTTGCTGCATGCTGCTGCTTACTTTTACTGCTATATGTCGTATACTGCTACTTGTTTTCACTACTGCATGCTATTATCTGCGTTCAATTGCATGATACTTCTGTAAGGTTTGTTATTATTGCCATGCTATCTACCGCTATAGATGATTTAGACTATCGTAGTTACATTGCCTAATACGTGCTTGCTATATGTCTTACTGACATGGAAAAAGTTATTTTTCCTTGTTCAGAAGTCGGATATCCCGCCCATCATCATTGACTTGGAGAGCAACTCAGATTCATCTGCCGCCTCGCCTGCTACTGCTGCCGACTCACAGATCCCGTCATCGCAACCCTCTAGTAACTCTGACGATTCGTCCTCTGGGACAGTAGCCACGCACCTAACTGGATGATCATCTCAGATGGAGACAGGGACCCATAGGAGATTCCAGCTCCACCTAGCCCAAGACTCCCGGAGCCACAACACCTTTCCGGTGGTGCTGTGATACCTGGGGGAAATGAGGACGGTCCTTTTCGTAATTAGTGAGGACATTGGGTCAGAAGCCTTGCTGATGGATGTGTCATGCCGATCTCGCCTAGCAGATATCGACTGATGACCATCGGTCGAGCAGATCCACCCTCAGATGATTCAGACGACTCATCATCCGATGACTCCAGTGAGGAGGATTTCGACGAAGACCTTCAGGAGGTGCCCGTGCACCTGCCTTCTACCCCGCCGAAGAAGCGGTATCATTTCGATGGTACTGTTATTCTGGGGGTTAACGGAGGTAGACCGTTCGTAGACACACGCGGACAGTTAGTTAGGGTTACCACCCGTAAGTGGGTTGTGCCTTACCCTGCCGATCCATTCGTGCATAAGGCTTCCCGTTACGCACCGTCTACTCCTGGTGCTGGACCATCTGCACCACCAGCTCCACCAGCATCATCTGCACCACCAGCTCCACCTGTACCATCTGCACCACCTGCCCCACCAGCATCCCCCATCGTCGAGGAACTGACGAGGGAAGTGAATATCCTCCTTGCTCGGGTAACTGAGCTCGAGGACCAGGTATCCCACATGATGGACATCCTTTACCCATCATCACCATAGGGCTATTGTATTAGATTTCATTATGTAATCCCGTTTGTAGTTTCATGTTTTACTCATGTATTGTACGAACCATATGCGGATGTATGCAACTTTCTTATTAATGAATGAAAGTTAGTGTTGATTAATTTTTGTACGTTGCTCTATTTATGTTACAGTATGATGATTTTGTGATATCTGTATCTAGTTGCATTATTTAATTAACATGCGATGTGTTGATTCCATGTTGGTTACCATATACCATATTATTATTTATTGAATGCTGGATTTTGACTTAAGTCAAAACTTTTGTTCAGAAGAACAATGGCAAACGGTTCAAGAATTCCAAGGGAAATGCTCACAGTGGCACAGATTGAGGAAATGATAACTGCTCGAGTAGCCGAAGCAATTGCGAATGTCAACCCCCAAGCTCCACCTGTTAACCAGAACAATCATAACGGGTGCAACTATAAGGAATTCAAGAGCTGCAAGCCCCACAATTTCAGTGGTACTGAGGGTCTAGTTAGACTGACGAGATGGTTTGAGAAATTGGAAGCTGTGTTCCATGTGAGCAACTGCTCAGAAATGAACAAAACTAAGTATGCCTCCTGTACACTGTTGGACGGCGCTTTAACCTGGTGGAACACACTTGCTCAGGCTAAGGGTATTGACGAGGCTTATGCTACACCGTGGGAGGAATTAAAGGGGGCTATGATCGAGGAGTACTGCCCCAGAACAGAGATTCAGAAAAAGGAGGCTGAGTTTTGGGAGTTGGTTGTGGGAACCAATCTTGACGGTTATAACCGAAGGTACTTGGAACTAGCTTTGATGTGTCCCACGATGGTTACCCCGGAATTTAAACGAATGGAACGGTATTTGTGGGGACTTCCCAAGTCCATTCAGGAAAATGTCACCTCTTCAAAACCAGCTGATGTCTCGGAAGCTATGCGCATGGCGCACACCCTGATGAACCACATTACCAGCAAGGAACCAGAAAAGGAAAAATCAGAATCGGGAGCTAGTAATGAGAAACGTAAGTGGGACAGCAACAAGGGAATGGTCTTTGATCAAAACCCAGCTAAGAGGCATGAAAGTTTCAAGGGAAACAACGATGGGAGGAACCCCAACCCAAACCCTAGCTTAAACCCTAACTACAAGGGTAGTCTCCCGCAGTGCAAGAGATGCTACAAGCATCATACCGGGTACTGCAACGTAGTATGTGAAAAGTGTAAAAGGACATGACATATTGGCAAAGACTGCAAGATCACCACCCCAACTGTGAAGACAAACCCTACTGGGCCAAGAAAGTGCTATGAGTGTGGACAACAGGGCCAGTTCAGGAATGAATGTCATAACAAGAGAAAGGACGGCAGGCCAGCGTGTGGAAGAGCTTTCAACGTAAACGCAAGGGATGCCCGTGAGAACCCCGACTTGGTTACAGGTATATTCACTATCAACAATCTATTAGCTTCTGTCCTATTTGATACTGGTGTCGATAGGAGTTATGTATGTAGACACTTTTGCTCTAAGATAAATTGGTCGTTAGTTCCTTTAAAGGAGAGTATGCTTGTTGAGGTAGCCAATGGAAAACTTGAGAAAGTTGACCAAATTAGCCGAGGAGGTATTATCAACATAGCTGGTGTGGATTTCAAGATTGACTTGATACCCATCAAATTAGGAAGTTTTGATGTGATTGTCGGTATGGACTGGTTGACCAAGGTAAGGTCTGACATTATCTGTGGAGATAAATCTATTCGCATACCACACGGAGATGGTGAGCGACTGATTATTTACGGAGAGAGATGTAACTCGAAGCTGAACCTCATTAGTTGCATGAAGGCACAAAAGATCATGAAGAAAGGACGTCTTGCTGTTTTAGCACATGTGAAAACATTAGAAATCAAGGTGAAGAGCGTGGATGATGTACGAATTATGAACGAATTTCCCGATGTCTTCCCAGAAGAATTGCCTGGATTACCGCCAATGAGGGCAGTGGAGTTTCAGATCGATTTAGTGCCAGGAGCTGCACCTGTAGCTCGCGCACCTTATCGACTCGCACCTTCCGAAATGCAAGAGTTGCAGAGCCAACTACAAGAACTGCTAGACCGTGGATTTATTCAACCAAGTTCTTTACCTTGGGGTGCTCCTGTTTTGTTTGTGAAGAAGAAGGATGGATCCTTTCACATGTGTATCGACTACCGCGAACTCAACAAATTGACGATCAAGAATCGGTATCCCCTTCCCAGAATTGACGATCTTTTCGATCAGCTGCAAGGATCAAGCATTTACTCTAAGATCAATTTACGATTAGGTTATCACTAGCTGAGGGTGAAGGAGTGTGATGTGATGAAAAATGTATTCAGAACCCGTTATGGTCACTATGAGTTCCTCGTGATACCATTCAGTTTAATCAACGCACCTGCCATGTTTATGGATCTCATGAATCGTGTATGCAAGCCATACCTGGATAAGTTCGTTATCGTCTTCATAGATGATATCCTCATCTACTCCAAAAGAAAAGAAGAACATGAGCAACATCTTTGACTAGTGCTTCCACTCTTGAGACAAGAGCAACTTTATGCCAAATTCTCCAAGTGCGAGTTTTGGTTGAAGGAATTTCAGTTCCTGGGTCATATTATGAGCGATCAAGGTATCAAAGTTGATCCCACAAAGATCGAAGCTATCAGCAAGTGGGAAACCCCCACTTCTCCGACTCATATCCGCCAATTTTTAGGTCTCGCCGGTTACTATCGAATATTTATTGAAGGTTTCTCTCTAATTGCGCATCCTTTGACCGCGCTGACTCACAAAGGGAAGAAGTTCGTTTGGGAAACCGAACACGAATCAGCATTTCAAACCTTGAAGCAGAAGTTAACCACCGCGCCTATCTTATCACTTCCTGAAGGCAGTGACGATTTCATCGTATATTGCGATGCCTCGAAAAATGGTTTTAGTTGCGTATTGATGCAAAGAACGAGGGTCATTACTTATGCTTCTCTTCAACTGAAGATTCACGAGCGAAACTACACTACTCACGATCTCGAACTTGGAGCCGTTGTTTTTGCGCTCAAATTATGGAGACACTATCTTTATGGAACTAAAAGTACTATCTTCACCGACCACAAAAGCCTCCAACACATATTCGATCAGAAACAACTGAACATGAGACAACGAAGATGGATCGAGACGCTGAACGACTATGATTGTGAACTTCGTTACCATCCTGACAAGGCAAATGTTGTAGCCGACGCTTTGAGCCGAAAGGAGAGGATGGCACCTCTTCGTGTTCGGACCTTGAACATCACCATCCATTCAAATCTCAATAGCCAAATCCGAGTAGCCCAAGATGAGGCTCTCAAAGAGAAGAATATTTCTCATGAACACTTGAACATTCTCGTCTCTCGATTCGAGGTTAAGGAGACTGGACTCTGAAACTTCATCGGAAGAATTTGGGTGCCTAGTTATGGGGATTTGCGAAGCCTCATTCTAGATGAAGCCCACAAGTCAAGATATTCGATTCATCCAGGAGCCGATAAAATGTACCACGATCTCAAGGAACAGTATTGGTGGCCAAATCTTAAGAAGGATGTTGCAACTTATGTTGGGAAGTGTTTGACTTGCTCGAAGGTTAAGGCCGAACATTAAAGACCATCTGGGATACTCCAACAACCAGAAATCCCGTAATGGAAGTGGGAAAGGATAACGATGGACTTTATCTCTAAACTACGAAAGACGGTGGGCGGATACGATACCATCTGGGTTATCTTTGACCGTCTTACCAAATCTGCACACTTCTTAGCCATGAAGGAAACGGATATGATGGAAAAACTCGCTCAACTATACATAAAGGAAATTATATCTCGTCATGGTGTGCCCTTATCGATTATTTCAGACCGGGATGCTCGTTTTGCTTCAAGATTTTGGCGTTCTTTGCAAGAAGCCTTGGGGACTCGTATTGACATGAGTACTGCGTATCACCCACAGATCGACGGACAAAGCGAACGCACAATACAGACTATGGAGTACATGTTGCGTGCTTGTGTCATTGATTTCGAAAAGGCTTGGGAACGGCATTTGCCGCTAACCGAAATCTCTTGCAACAATAGTTATCATTCGAGTATTAATGTCGTACCTTTCGAAGCGTTGTATGGCCGTAAATGCCGTTCTCCTATTTGTTGGGTGGAAGTAGGCAAAAAGCAAATCATCGGACCCGAGTTAGTCCATGAAACAACCGATAAGATTGTCCAAATTCAAGCGAGACTCAAGACTGCCCGTGATCGCCAAAAGAGTTATGCCGACCTTAAACGTAAAGACTTCGAATTTAACGTGGGTGACCGTGTAATGTTGAAGGTCGCGCCTTGGAAATGTGTGATCCATTTTAAATAACGTGGGAAGCTCAACCCGCGATACATTGGTCCTTTCGAAATCTTGGAGCGTGTTGGACCCGTTGCTTATCGTTTGGATCTTCTGACTCAATTAAGCTCAGTTCATCCTACCTTCCACATATCGAATTTGAAGAAGTGTCTTGATGAATCGGAACTTGTCATACCACTGGAGGAACTTACGATTGATGACAAACTCCACTTCTGATAGGTCAGATCATGTTGAGATTGAGAGAAATGATAAGATAGAATGAGATTCGGTATGTAGGAAGGAGACTCAGTATGAGAGAGAATCGGTAAATTTACATTAAACAGCTTCTAGAACTCGGTTACAATACAATGGCTATCTAATTAGGACTACTTAGGTTCCTTATATAGCCCTCTTCTAAGGAACCTTCATTTAAGCTTAATTCACATTAACACTATACAACTTCGGGGTCCTAACAATCTCCCCCTTAGTGTTAAATGTGAACTTTACAATATAATCCTATCGTGAAATCTTGAGAGGTCCAAACGTTAGTTTCCATCGTGAGCCATCTGGTTTTGAAACTTCTACTTGATTTTTTGAAATTTGCTTAGAAGTTTTCCAGACTCCCCACGCTTTCCTTGGATCTCCCTCATGTAATGGATATTCATCCATTTCCTTGAAATACCTTCTCTTTCTCTGGCCACGAAGAATCTCAAATTGTCTTGTACGGATTCAGAGCTTTAAACGATCTCTGATATGCTTTATAAACTCTCCAAGACCCATTTTTGTATCAAAATCATCAACCTTGCTTTGACGAATTTTAAGATACTTCAGTGCAGCCTTAAGTGTTCCATCTGAATATTTGTTCATCTCTTCAATACGAATGAACACCTTTTCTTTTTGAGAATTTACAAATACAAACCCTTCGGGTTCGAATTGCATTTAAAACATCCTCATATCCTTCAGTCCCTCCGTAAATTGATTCGGACACGTTATTCGAATCTTTTTCCTATTTGCTTCGAGACCTATTTGAAAATCTTCACGTCTCATCAGTTCAATTGTCTCCATCATGTATCTTTTCACAGCTTCCAAAGCTTGAGCTTTAGCAAAAGGTCGAATGGTGATGATACTGAGGTAGTTGTAGATGTGAATGATGTCAAGCATATCAAGATTATGGAAATCTGCTTCTGTGAACTTGTACTCTTTCTCATCTTCTCTAATAATGTGGAACTGACTGATGACGTCTTTCTTTTCACTTATCTCTACTCTAACTCGAGCAATATTCAACACTTCTAAAATACGATATTTTCTTTGAAGCCACAAATCATCTTCATCTTTGTTGATATGTTTCCTCCACATAAACTCATACCAATTCCTTTCACTTACTGGAAGCAATCGTGAACCTATATAAGTAAACCTTTTACTCCTTGGTGTATCATTGATGCGGAAGATCTTGTAAGCATTTTCTTCGATGAATGTTTTTCGTAACGTTATAAAATCATGTTCAACTCCCAATAACAATCTTTGTTCTTGATTCTTAAAGAATATTCCATGGTTGTATTTGAATCTAGAATTTACTGTTTCACTTGATGTAGATGTACCAGAAGTTGAGCTTTCATTAGCATTTGTTGGATGTGAACTCGATGAGGGTGTAGAATTCGATGAATGATCAGTAGGATTTATTGCATCATCATTTGGAACATCATTATCTTCAATATGATCAAAGATATCATCATCATTTGGATTAACATAAAGATTGTCTTCATCGTCATCAGAAGAATCCATTTCATCATCACTTTCTATTAATGGATCAGGATTCCCTTCATCTACAATCTCTACATCTTCTGGAATTGAAGATACCAAAGATAACTTGCTTAAGATGACAAACCCATCATCATCCGTCTCTTCAAGATAAAAATCACTTAAGTTCAAATCCTCATCTACTGGTCCACTATCAGCCTCATTATGAACAACTAGAATTATAACTTGCTAAGGCTCCTTATTATCAATTTCATCATGTGTAGAAACCATTTCTGATTTCGTCTAAACTTGTTGAGCTTGTGAAGCTGATGAAGACCTCACACCACCACCCTTGGTTGAAATGTTCACCGATAGATATTCTCCATCTACTCCTATCTCCCCCTCATGGCTATTCTGAGGATCAGAATCATCATGTTCATCATCACGGTGAGGACTCAAAGGAGAAGAGCAGGAAGTAAGTGGATATCGAACACGAGCACGAAAAAATGCTTGAAGCGAAGTGCGTCGAAGAACATCAAGATTGACTCTAGAAAACATACGACTGAAATACTCTTGCTCCAAAGCATCATAGAAATGTGGTAAACGAGAGGGTGATGGTGGAAAAGTAACAATGGGAACAGCAACAGCAACATCAGTTAGAGGAGATGTCGATGGAAGTGTTTGAGTTGCCGTGAGGGCAGGTAAGGATGATTGTGCAGTATTATTCTTATATGTAGGGCTGTACATACTACTAGTCAGATTCATGATATCCCCTTCTGATGGAGGTTGGGTAACAACCGGAGTTGTCACCGGCGAAGTTTCTTTCAAAGCATCCGCCTCCATGACTTTAGTCTCATGGGACTCTGACAGAGTAGCAGAACTACCCGTCGGTTTAGCTCTCGCAGAGATATTGCTATCTCCGACTCCTGAAATCATTGATATACCATGAGGTGGCACATCTCTTTCAGTTAAAGACTCTTCCTCCAAACTCTGAGTTTTAGAATCCAGAAGAGAAGTGGTTTGATCCAATGGATCACTTTCATGAACCAAGTCATCAGTCTGCTGGAAGTCTGATAAATATCCCGAAGGATTGTCATGTTGACTCGTTTCCATGGGATGCGGCAGATCTCCCTCATCAAGATAAGCCGGACCTCCAGACCCTGTTGTACGTTGAGGCACAAGAGGATTTTCAGCCAATACGCAGGGTGCCTTTTCAAGATTTTTCAGCTCCACTTCGGCCGTTCTGGACTTCAATGATTGAGTTTCCTCAATCGACTGAGTCAACGCAGACTTTACTGCAGAGGAAGACTTTACTTCCTTAGATGCCGAAGCATCTTGCTTTGTAGAATTTATTCTTAAGTCCTGTTTATATTGGATGGGCTTAGTGCTCTTTTTACCATCCGTGCGTGTAGATCTCTTGCCTACCGAAGCTTACGCTTCATTTAGCGTAGGGCTTACTGTTATTATTGGATGTGATACGGAGATGGGTGAGGGTGACCTAATTAGCTTTAGGTCTTGGTCCGTATCACCAACGGTTGTAGTAACTGTCTGGCGGACGATAGGTGTTGAAGTCCTAGATCTAGTTACTCGTTGGGTTGGCGGAGTCTGAATCATCTCATCAGGCACATATCGAGTTCTCTTAGGAGAATGTTCGGGAGATGATTCAGATGCTGTTGCTGAGGTGTCGGTGTCACTGCTCACTTCGGGTGTTGTGGAAAGGGTTGGTTCAATCCTAGTTGAACTAGGTTCCCTGATCCTCACGGGTTGAGCTTGGTGTGCTGCCCTAGATCATTTGAGGTTCACCCTAAGTGGAGGATTAGCTGGTCCGATTGGTTGAACTACAGGTTCCTCTACAACCTCTGAGGCTGGAACAGCAGCGGGTTCAACTTGTTCTTGTTGTACCGGGTTCGGAAGAGGTATTCCTACAGCCTTAAAATAAGAACGCATACGAGCGTCTTGGGGTTCAGCTTGCCTGACTAGCCAATTTGGAATCGGCGCAGTGAATTGATTATCAGATACCATCGGGGTATTCATCTTCAGCTCCCCAAATCGTTTCATCTGTAATCCATGTGTACCTGGTACAAATATATTTGCATTTCTGCAAGCATTTATAGCATCATGGATAAAGATACAAAAAAACCTTTCGCAAGGGATGTATGAACCCCTTGGCTTATCAACTTGAGCTTGAACCAAATCCCATATTAGTTTTGCATAGTTAGGAGCTTCTACTCTTATGAAAGAGTAGAACAACTTCAGCATTGGCACAGTCAGGCTGTCAGATCCACTCCTTGTCATCAGCAAGCATCTATTAATGATTAAGAAGATCACATACGACCTTGAGTGCAGATATTTCTTCTGAAACTTAGCCGAAGGAACATTGCGGGCTCCAATATAACCAAGATCAAAGACAGATGACATCATCTGCTGAGTAGCAGGAAAAGCAGGAGCAGTTTGCACAACAGGAAGTCTAAATATCCTCCTGAAATCAGCCTTAGTGATACTCCTCCTCCCTTGAACTCCTCTCAGTTGAAATTCAAAACGAGCTTGTGTTCCCTCTGGATTTTCAGCAGTAGGTTGTGTAGCTTCCACAAACCTAATTGTTCTGTTAAGTAGCTCCAGATCTGTTACAGGTACACTGACTATAGAGTTTAGAGCAGGCCACAGAGTGTGCCTCTCTAGAATTGCAGTCCAGTAGTTGCAGGGAATGTTGGTTTTAGAGTTGATGAAGTGATTGTTCGTCATTTAGCTGTATAAATAAGAAATAGAAGACCACAAGATATTTAACATAAAGCATATATCTCTATTCTTATTTGCCTTTGAAATCCTTTGTATATGTTTTATCTTTTATATTTTGTGTTTTTATGGTTTTTCAAAGATATAAAAATCCTTTATTTTCAAATATGAACAAGTAATTGACAATCATGACATTCATATGATATTCATCACAATACAAATTCATCATGCAAAGTCAATTATATAACACAAAGAATCAGAACAACACTTAGTCAATTTTTTAAACACAATTCAAGCAGATTCGGTAGTCATGAAAACTTGAGATTCCGTAACCAAATAAGCTTGAGTTTTCAGATCAGAAAGATATAGAATAAACATGTTAAGTGTTTGAAGATAAAAATCAGAAAGTTTCAAGGTACCAAAAGTCAGACTCGGTATCAAGAGTAGAACAGATTCAGTATCTCCAAAATTAACATAAAGTCACTCAAACATGCATATTCTATCATGTAAAATCACAACCATAATCAATTAACCACTCAATTAGAAGCAGAACAACATGTTAATCGTATGAACAGACTCGGTACTGTAGATAGAACATATTCGGTAGATACAGAATCCATCAAACAATCAATTAAACATGAAATCAAACTTAGTCAAATGATAGATCAATTAATATAACTCTGACTAGACAAGAATTCATGTTAATTAACCAAATCAATTGAGTTTAATCAAAGATTAGTAGAATACGACTCAGACTCGGTATAATCAACAAAATTTCAAAATTGAGAGTCATAATCCAGTTATTTTGATCTTTTCTGGTTGAAAAACATTTAATTATCTCAGATCTACACGTATGTATCTAAAGCAATGATTAAAATGAAATTATACCAAAGATTTGAAGAAACAGAGGAACGGACTCGGTAGATTAGGCAGATTCGGTATGTTCAGTAAAACTCGGTAGGTAATTAAGCACAGTAAGAGAGTTAGTTTGACTTTGACCCTCCTTTTATAGATACCGAAGATAAAATACCGAATGGGCTTTACCGAATGGGCCTATTTTACCGAATACAGTCCACTATTCAAACTTTATCAATTTAACTTCAAAATCTTGACAATTTGACTTTTCCTCTTAAAATTCATTTCAATCTTTTCATGGAAAACAATTATGAGACAATTTTTTTTAAAAACATTGAACTTACCGAATCTGTACTGTTGGATGTCAGATTCGGTATAATGCTAAAAATAGCATTTATTCAGTAAAAATCAAATATTTTTGGATTTTATCTTTTCCAATTTTTATGAATTTTTCAAAATAATATTTGTACTTAAAAGAACTTTGAATTTGTGAACAAAGTACAAATCTTCAGTGATACCAATTATTAAAACGGGTTGCATACTGAGATGTATACAAGCCTTAGTGAATTATTTCAGATATAAAATAAAGAATTTATGAATTCACTTTTGAAAAACAATATTTTTGAGTAATTTTCTCATTTTCTCCCTTTTTCTCTCCCTTAAAATGTGATATACAAGAAAGTAAATCAACATTTTGATAAAATTCCCAAGAAAATGAATTAACTCCCCCTTGAAATATGATATCAATGAGTTACCTCCCCCTTACGTAACCATTGAACAATTATATCTAGGAAGTTATCATAAGTTTAAAGGCTCCCCCTTAAAAGATGATATTCAAAGCATATGAAAGTAGTTGCTCCCCCTAGAAAGTATCTACTCCCCCTAAACACAAGATCCCAAGAATAAGTCCCAACAGATCTAAGGAATATCAAGCACTATACTCTACCATGCCAATCTCTTTGATCAAGAACTTTAGCCTAAGTTCATCTAAGGGCTTAGTGAACATTTCAGCTAATTGCACTTTGGTAGGCACAGAGTATAACTCTACATCCCCTTTCTCTACATGGTCCTTAATGAAATGATTGCGAATATCTATGTGTTTGTTCTTAGAATGCTGGACCGGGTTGCTTGTAATTGCAATAGCACTTTGTGAATCACAATAAATCGAGGTCTTAGAAAACTTAAAGCCATAGTCTGAAAGTTGAATTTGCATCCACAAAACTTGTGAACAATAATGAGCTGCAGCAATGTACTCAGACTCAGCTGTTGATAAAGACACACAGTTCTACTTTTTGGATGACCAACCAATTAGCCTATTCCCTAACATCTGAATTGATCCAGATGTGCTTTTTCTATTAACATGGCAACCACCATGATCCGCATCAGTGTAAGCAGTGAGATTGAAATCGGATCATGAGGATACCAGATCCCAAGGTTAGGTGTACCTTTAAGGTACTGAAAAATCCTAACAACTACTTTGGAATGAGATTTCTTAGGGTTTGACTGAAAGCGGGCACAGACAGTTACAGCAAGTGTAATGTCAGGTCGACTTGCAGTCAGATACATTAAAGAACCAACCATGCTTCGATAAAGCATAATATCAAAGGGTTCCCCATTAGTATCAGCATCCAGTAAAGTCCTCGTTGGGGTTGTCATTGGTTTTAAAGCAGTCATTTTAAAACGTTTTAACATATCATTGATATACTTTATTTGACTGAGAAAAATCTCGTTTGGTAATTTTTTTACTTGTAACCCCAAAAAGAAATTTAACTGGTCAAGCATGCTCATTTCGAATTTGTTGGCCATAAGGTCACCAAATTCTTTGCATAAGGCCGGGGACATGGAACCAAAAATAATGTCATCAACGTAAATTTGAACCAAGAGAATGTGACCGTGGTTTTTACGGATGAATAGCGTTGTATCAATCGTTCCACGAGAAAAGCCATTGTACAGCAAATACTTTGTTAAGGTCTCGTACCATGCACGCGGTGCTTGCTTCAGACCATACAAAGCCTTTTCCAAGTAGTATACGTGATTTGGATGAATGGGATCGACAAAACCTTCTGGTTGATTGATATAGAATTCCTCTTGAAGATAACCGTTCAGAAAAGCAGTTTTGACATCCATTTGAAACACCGTAAACTTCATAAAAGAAGCAAAGGCAAGGAAAAGATGAATAGCCTCAATCCTACCAACCGGAGCAAACGTCTCGTCATAATCAATACCCTCTTGTTGTCGATATCCCTTGGCCACAAGACGTGCCTTATTCCGAACCACAATTCCATCAGAATCCTTTTTGTTCTTAAAAATCCACTTAACCCCTATTGGTCGTTGACCCATTGGTCTTGGAACTAATCGCCATACTTTCAACCGTTCAAATTGATTGATCTCTTCTTGCATTGCAACCACCCAGTTCGGATCTAGTAAAGCTTAAGCAATCGTTGTTGGTTCAATCTTACTAAGAAAGACATTGTATAGACATATATTCCAAGTAGCCCTTCGAGTTGAGACTGGAGCAGATACATCACCAATAATAAGATCTATTGGATGACTTTTAGTACATCGGTTGTGTGGAAGAGGTTGTACATCAGTGGTATCCATTGAAACATCAACCGTTGTTGACGTTGAGCCTTGATTCGCTTGATTTGATGTAACATTATCTAATGGATTCAATTGAATATCTGGAGAAACAGCTGGAGTTGTATCAACTGATGAATCTTGAATTGGTTCAAGATTATCAGTAACAGGAGGTGGTAGGGAGGATGAAGAAGCAACAGGTGAATCAGTTGGTGTTGTATCTTCATCAAAAAGACTTTGTTGAGTCTCCACATTAGTTGACTGTGACGGTGTAATCGGTATGGCATGAACATTTGAATTCCGTTGAGGAGCATAAAGACTGTCAAACAAGATATCCAATTCCTCTGATGTAACCGTAGGAACACCCTTCGTCGAGAAAATTGAGTTTTGCGTGGAAGAAGTAGTAGTCAGGTTAGGATCGGGTTTTGAACTGAGTTGTTCAAAAGCCATTCCTGAAAATTCATCGAACTTGACATTTATGCTCTCTTTAATCGTTTTTGTCCGTTTGTGATAAACCCGATAGGCAACTTTGTTCGAAGAATAACCGAGAAATATAGTTTGATCGCCATTTGGATCAAACTTTCTGAGGCAACAAGAAGATCATTTCCTTCGGTGGATTGCACCGAGCATTGTCGACGTTCAAACAGAACTTTAAGATCTCCATCGCAGAATTGACTCACACTAAATAAACTGCACCCCAAACCTTCAACATATGAAACTCGTTTGATTGTTATGCCATTTTGCACATAATCTCTGTAACCCATTATCGCTGCAATTTCATCATTTCCAAATGTAACCGTTCCTAGGAATTTGTCAATGAAGTTGACAAGCAAGGATTTATCGCCCGTCATGTGTAGAGAACAACCGGAATCGATATACCAAACACAGACGTCAAAACCCTGTAAATGTGAATTTCCTAGAGTTTAGGTACCCAAAGATTCTTGGGTCCTTTTCGGTTAGTACCAGCAATAAACTTTGGTTCAACGATGAAATAATCACGTATAGCATCATGCAGTTTAGATAATAAAGCATCATTTAAAACCACATTACATGAAGCATCATACGTAATATCAAGTTTTACATCGTTATCAGAAGTCTTAACACATAACTTATTCCAAGTAGATGTTTTGTTCACATACGAAAATTGAAAAACATGAGATGATTTCCTAGGCCGACTAGCAGATTGCGTTGGTTTGGTTGCTACGTTCTTAGTCATGGACTTAGGAACCCATACAGATTTGTAATTCAAGTTTGGATTATGACATGTGACACGAAAAACACCTTTGTTAGTTAGACGTCCAAACTTTTCAGTTGACACGTGAGATGATTGATTTTGCAAAATCTCCAATTTGATTTTACGTTCTTTTGCATCATACTCACTTAAATCAGGTTTAAGACTTGTGTGTTGTGTGGACTTAACTGATGTCGTTAAAAGACTCGCTTTTGAAGTTTTTGTCATTGGAATCATAGGAATCTTTTTAGTTGACACAGAACCATCGGGAGAATGAACCTTTTTAACAATAAATTGAGTTGTAGAAACAACTTTTGAACCATGATTAATAAATTGAGAACGTAGAGGATTTTTAAGAATAGTAATGGGTTTTACATCCTTAGATGTTGTTGTTCCCTTCCCCTTCTTAGTAATCCCACCAATACATTCAAGCACATTGGTTTCAACATTAGACGATTGCTTAAGTGTGTTAGCCTGTTTTAGTTGAATTATCTTTTGTTTTAAGTTTTTAATCTCAAGATATAATTCTTCAGGAGAAACTATCACTTCACCCTCCTTAAAAGCATAGGTACATTCTTTCTTAGGCAGTGAAGGCAATTTATCACACAAAGCAAGCATTTGTTCTAATGATTGGCACGTAAGTTGCAAGTCAATATTCTCCTGTTCTAGTTGAGCTACTATACGATTCAAATTACGTACAGCAGGCAAATGTAAATAATAATCATGCAAAGGATGAAGTTGACGTTCAAAATCTATCAAAGGTTCAATGATTAGTTCATTATGAGGTTCTACTTTTTCATCTAAAGAATTTTGACCTAGAGATTCTGTCTAAAAGAAAACAGTTAGTTCATGTGCTAGGTCTTCACTAAAAATATCATCTGGACATACAGATAAAGCAGGTAGAATTATTTTCATATCAAAAGTTGATTCATCAAACACCTCATCTATGTTAACAATGCTAGAACTAGGTTTGTTAAACACTTCATTCTCAAGCATTAAAATGTACTTCTCTAGCATGAGTGTAGGAATGTAAACCAATCTACGTGTCGGCACATAATTAGCACATTGCACATTCTTTTCAGTTTCAACAAGTTCCTTCAAGAAATCAGGATTTGATTTACCCATTTTTGCATTAATTTTCTCATACATTAAGCTAATTTGATGGTATTTTTTAGATTTGCGATTAACAATAATATCATCAAAATCAGCATCAGAAGCATGCATAAAATGCGGTGGTAAACCAGCATGAAAGTAATCAGAATGATATAATCCTGGAATCTTTTTGGAAGCTCCATCTAAGATCTTAGGATCTTCATAACCCAACCTCCACTTTTCACCATGAATCATTTTTGGTCTGTTCATGAAAATTGTTTGTTTTGAAAGTTCTAAATCAATGATAGCTTTAGATTGCTCTGTACGATAGAGTTTCTCCTCATATCGAGCAAGTTGAGCTTTCATTAGAACAGACTCTTTTGACAACGAAGAAATTTCAGTGTCTTTTTCAATTATGGCTTTTTCCAAATGAATAATTTTCTTGTTTAGCTTTGAAAGTGTGGGTTCATGTTGGTTTTTTAAATCAGAAAGATCTTTTTCTAAGAATGGAACTTTTTCTGCAAGTCGTTCAGATTTTAAACGATAAACAGTTCGTTCGACTTTAATCGGATGAATTGTCTTCTTAAGATCTTCCAACTCAGTTTCCGTTGAGCTGAGTTGGAGAGTCAATCGTTGCAGATCCATTTGCAATTTGGATGAGGAAGGTCTGGTCTCATTTAGTTTGATTTTATCTTTTAAAATCTTGTTTTCAGATTTTAAGCCTTTGACTTCTTTTGACATTGAGACCAGATTCTTCATCAAGTCATTTTGCATTTTTATAAAATCAGGTGAGATTTCAGTTAATTTACCTCATCATCGTCAGATGTTGAGTCAGAATTATCCAATGCTTCCCAAGCTTTGATGAGCTTAGTCACCTTGCAAACATTTGCATGTTCCACCTCTGAGTCTGAATCATCAATCCAGTTAAACCAAGTATCATCAACCGTTTTCAGCTCTCTCCCAGTTTCCACAATCTTAGCCATCAACATTTTCTTTTTGTAGTAAGCTGTGTCCTTCTTCTTAGGCATCTTGCACTCACGATAGTAATGACCAGCTTTGCCACAATTGAAACAGATTGAATCTTCCTTCTTGGAATCATCAGCACGTTGTTGTTTGGATTGATCAGATTTCTTGTAGTACGAGGAAGATGATGAGTTTTTGCGTTGATTGCTTGATTTGCCTTTAAACTTGTGTTTGTTCAAGGCGTTTGTGAACATGGCTGCCATCTTGACTAATTCAAGGTGAGAATCATCAACATCAGAAAGATTCAACTCTTCAGAATCAGTTGATTCTTCAACAAGCACTTTCTTGGACAAGCTTTTGGAAAATGATTTTCTCTTCTTTTTGGCAATTAGGGCAAGAGGAACGCCCGGAGAAGACTCTTTCCTTCCTTCTTAAAGTTTAAACACCTCAGGTTGGTAATGCATAAGAACTCCAACACGCTCATGAATAGTCAACTTGTCAATCTCTTTGGTAGATCGAACAATGGTTCCATAAGGAAGCCAATCAGCATTGAGCTTTTTGAGGAATTTCATGTTGACTTCAGCATGTACTTTTACAATCTTACACCTTTTCAACTCATTGAGAACACCATTGAAACGACGGTAGGTATCCTTGAGTTGTTCTTCTAGTTCCTGCTTGAAATCTTCATACAATCCTAGAGCCTTATTCAATTAAGTAACGTCTGACATGTCATAACCTTCTTGTTGTCGTTTGATCTCATCCCATATATCTTTTACAGTAGTGTTGCTATCAATATTTTCAAATAGCTCATATGGGATAGCTTGCATGACAATATTCTTAGCCTCTATATCACCCTGAGCTCTTTCACATTTATCACCAGAAAGTTCATAGACTGGAATTGGCATACCAGTATCCGGATGAAAATCAACAATTGGACCATCTCTCAGAGAAGCCCATATATGTTTAGCTTTCTCACCCTTATAGTCTATGTACTGTCACGACCCGGAAAATTTCGACTAATTTTTAAACCAACCCCTCGATACGATTTAATATCTTTGACACGATAAGAAAAATCTGTTAGATTGAGTCTCAAAAATTTTGAGCTGTTTCATATATTTATTTGACCTTCGACTATTTCTGACGATTCACGAACCACTATCTGTAAATAAATATATAAATGTATATATAGATATGAAAGAGAAACTTATGTGATTTAATTCATTTGTGTAAATAAAAATAATATATGATATTATTATAAATCTATATATATATGAAAAGTATATTGAATATGTATATATATATATATATATATATATATATATATATATATATATATATATATATATATATATATATATATATATATATATATATATATATATGATTTAGAATTTATTTAATTAACGCTCGTAGCACTCGTTTGTCATCTTGATAGTTATTAATCAAGTTAAAAATGAACTTATATGATTTTAGAGTAAAGGGTGATCCGAAAATGAGTTCTATAAATTATAAGGTTTATTAATAATACATTTAGAAGTTATTTGATAAATTTAAAATTTTTTCTTGGGGTTGGGAGTGAATAATTAATGTAATTTTTGTTTAATAGTTAATGACTGAATTTTATACCATAATGGCCAAAATAAATAAATTTAGTTAATCTAAAAATTTGAAATTTTTTTTGAAGACTTTTAAACGTTATTGATTAACAATGGAACACGATACACTGTTAGCAAATATCTATCGGTAGAAGTTACCAGATTAATATGGCTGGTACCTATTTAGCATGTGATCCCAATTATTATATATTTTATTATTATATTATATATTATTAATCTATTACTGTTTATTCTTGACTCTAACTACTTAATTTACATTATATATACATATAATCATATACATAAAGAAAATCCCTGCATATATGTTTTTGTTTCATGTCACCAATTCAGTCGCCACACTCTAAATTCATTTGAGTACCACCGGCATCATCTTTCACCACCATAAATCGCCTTCGCCATCACCAAACAATTGTCACTCTCACTTCCATCATGAACCGACACCATCATCGAATCACCCTAACACCCATCAACGGCTATAACCACAACGGCAATACTACACCGCCATCATTTACCTCCATCTCCACCACTCTCCAGCCTAATCACCACCACCGTAAGAACTACCACCATCGAGTATGAACAACCTCACCATCTCTCTCCTCTCTCTACTATTCTGCTTCTTCTCCTTAATCCACCATCGTGAATTGCATACGGTTGTAGGCTTTTGTTGCAACCGAACCCATGATCACCATAATCCACCCTCAACCGTTCAAACCTACCCACTTCCATCACCATGGTCGCAAACCTCATTACCCCTCGAAACCATCACGACCCACCATCATCAAACATTACTATTGCTGTTATTTATTCAGGTTTTCTGTCATTATTACTGCTCGTCTTCTAACCTAAGAATCACCATGAAACCATGAATAAAAGACTGCTGCTCGGAAACTGCTGCTAGTCGCATTGATGCTCGGTCAGATCACACCAAAAACTTACTTAAATAATCTTTTAGTCGACTTCTATTATTCGTTACCTACAACTCAATGATTTGCTTGCTGTTGCATTTTTTTTATGACCGATTTCAAACTCCAAAGACCAAAACCAACAACCCTTTAACTGATTCTATTCCCGCTATTCTATCGAAGCCAACACCACTAAAAAAGACACTTCTTCTGCAACTGTAACGAAATGATGATTAAAAAGATGATGACCCGTGAAAAGATGATAATACATGTAACAAAATTGTGATACATAAAATAATTAATGATGATAGATTATAATGGTAGGGTTTAGAAGTTTAGTGATGATGTTAAAAACGTTAATGATTGTGGATGATAGTAGTATGATAATTGTTATGCATGATAGAAAGGATCCATAACAAATAGACAATCAATGTAAGATAGTGGCAGACAAAGGCAATTGGAATTGGCACGAGTAATATATTTATATGTGGTTCATATTTGATTAAGGTGAAAAACCGAAACCCTTTATTTAACGAAACTTGGGCCACCATGTACTGAGATATGATTGGGCCATGATCCATCATTTAATTATTAGGAGTATGATGTTAAGTAATAAAGAAGAAGATGGTCTTGGTGGTTAAATTAGTTCATTCCGGGAATTAAAACAGAAACCAATAAGTAGAGCAGTGGTTGGACGTGTTTGTGTTTAACTGAGAGGTCTCGTCTCGGGCAGTTTTACTCTTTTTAATCATACAAAGGTATAACCTTATAATATTAGGATTTCTATTATTATTATTAATAATATTATTTTTATTATTATTATTATTAGTATTATTAAAATTATTATTAATAATATCATTAATATTATTAATAGTATCATTTTTATTAAAAACTATCATTTATATTAAAAGTATCATTTTTACTATTAATATTATCATAATTAGAGAAATTATCATTTTTATCAAAATTATTATCAATACTATTCTTATTATTATTTTGACATTAATATTATTATTTTTACATTATCAATATCATTATCATACTAACCATTATTATTATTATTATTATTATTATTATTATTATTATTATTATTATTATTATTATTATTATTATTATTATTATTATTATTATTATTATTATTATTATTATCATTATCATTTTTATTATTATTATCATAATTATTATTAATATTATGATTAGTATCATTTTTAAAAAAAAAACTATCATCTTTATTAAAAGTATCCTTTTTACTCTTATTATCATTATTAGAAAACTTATCATTTTTATTAAAATTATTATTATTACTATCATTATTGTTATCATTAATGTTATAACTATTATTAGCCTTATTCTAGTATTATTATAATTAACATTTTTGCAAACAAGAAAAATTATATAAAAATATATTTATTACCTAAGTATACCAATATCACATAATATTATTTTTTTTATTGATATAATATCATAAAGTTAATTAAATTTTATATCAAATAAATATTACAAAATATTATAAGTATTAATGAAAGCATATATAAGAAAATTAATCTTAATACATATCTGAATATATATATAAACTTAGTTGATTTATATAATAATGTGTTAATATATATATATACCTGATATAGGTTCGTGAATCCAAGGCCAATCTTCCATTGTTCAGTTTCGTCGTATGCATATTTTTACTACAAAATATCATATTGTGAGTTTCATTTGCTCCCCTTTTAATTGCTTTTGCAATATATATTTTTGGGCTGAGAATACATGCGCTGCTTTTATAAATGTTTACGAAATAGACACAAGTACTTAAAAATACATTCTACGTTGAGTTGTACCACTGACATATTTCCCTGTAGCTTGGTAACTAATATTTACATGAGTATTGTAAACGCGAATCCTGTTGATATATCTATCGGGCCTGACAACCCCAACCGGACTGGACGACCAGTATTCAACGGTTGCACAGTACTTCGTTTGGTGACTACATTTGGTACAGTGTAGTGAGATTTCATAATAAAGGGAATATGCGACGTTGATTAAATGTTAAGTATGGTTACCAAGTACTCAACCACTTAGAATGCTTTACATACACTTGCGAGTGCATTATGTTTATGATAACGGAAATCTTGTGGTCTATTAATATATTGAAATGATTATCATGATAAACCTATGAACTCACCAACCTTTTGGTTGACACTTTTAAACATGTTTATTCTCAGGTACGAATTAAGTCTTCAACTGTGCATTTGCTCATTTTAAGGACATTAATTGGAGTCGATCATCGCAATGGGACCAAACGTTGATGACTTCGTCCAGGAGGATTAGGACGGGTTGTTAAAGTTGGTATCAGAGCGGTGGTCTTAGCGAACCAGGTCTTGCATTAGTGTGTCTAACTGATAGTTGTTAGGATGCATTAGCGAGTCTGGACTTCGACCTTAGCTGCATATTATAAGTATTGTATATCATCCCTAGTGGAAAATTTCCTGCTAATCATTCTTAAGTCTAGACACAACTTCCTGCACTTATTTGATAGATAGTGTACAGATAAATTCATATCCTAGCGTATCAGTTACTATAAACTTTGCTTGACACGTTTCCTTAATTCCCTCCGAAATCTACGGGATCTCCTGTACTATATCTAGGTATTCTATGCAATTAGAATATCATCCGATATCTGAAAATCTTTTCATATCGAATAATCCTTTATTCACTCGTACGCAATGGAACTCACCACTAGTTCAAGTCCCTCGGATTCCGATATGGAATATCACCTAAGCTCCGAAAGCAGTGTCACCAGAATGAGTCAACCAATCAGCCATCCCCAATTCATCTGATGGGTTCGTAGTCGACTTAATCAATGGAGACGCGAAGAAGGCGATCCTTTCCATCCACCAAATTGCCCTCTTGGCGAAGAACCTGAAGCACCTACTGGCGAATCTATCTGAAACACCATTTTCAACCTCATTTCCAGAGTAGTTCGACACGATTATATTCTATCCGCAATTCTAAACCTTATTCATCCACTCATTTCGACCAACAATCATCCCTGAATAATAGAAGAAGTTAGCAAACTTCGTGCTCGAGTAATCAATTTGAAGAATATGGTGCAAAATCTACCAGCTTCCGCAACATCACCTGCATCAATAGTACCATCAGTAACAGCACCAGTACCATCAACAATCCATGCCTCAACGTCTCATTTTGTACCTCGAGTATAATTATCATTCTACGTATCGTTCTACATCAATTATCTTCGTTCGACATGTCAATTATGTAATCTCTAATGTTTTAAAGATTATATATCCTTGTTCTAACAGTAAATCAAATGAGTCTAATATCATATTAACTCATTAAATCCATGATTTCATCTGAAGAAGATATATATGTATATATATTTTCATAAAGATTGTAATTAAAAATTCTTTTGTACAAACTGTTAATGGTGAAAATATTTTAACGGGTAGGTAATACCCGAAGAATATTGGAGTTTCACATTAATAAGTTACACTGTACATTCTTCGAATCTGATTCAACAGTCATTTACAATCCTACTTACATTCATATACAGATCCGTTCACCATAGAATAACCATTTTCATTCAATTTCATATTGGGTTTTGACCTATCAGAATCCAACAAGTGGCATAATGAAGAAAACATCGGACAAATAAAATTTGTTAGAAACAAACGAACTAATTAATTGAAATATTGTTAAGAATCCACGCTAACTGTTCCTAGCTAGCTGGTTACATTTTATTTATCGCAATTTAATTATCGCAATTTATATTCTCGCAATTTTATTTATTGTCATTTAATTTCTGTTATTTATTTTACGCACTATAAATAACGGGACACGTATACAAGGTTTCGACATATCATATCGACCCATCTATATATATATTTCGGAACAATCAAAGGCACTCTATATGCAAATGACGGAGTTAGCTATACAGGGTTGAGGTTGATTCCAAAATATATATATAGTTTGAGTTGTGATCAATACTGAGACCGGTACACGGGTCACGATACGTATTAATTAATTCGAATATTATATATTCAACTATATATGAATTGTTGGACTATTGGGTTATTGGACTGTTAACTTTGGACAATTAAAATGAATTAAAATTCTGATTATAACATATGAAACTAAACATCTCTTCAAGTTTGCTACTTGATATCATCTTAAACCTCATTTGAATCTTGACGATTCCAATCTATGTTCAAATCTTTCATGATTCTTGAAAATACCTCAATCGAGAAGATGAACCAACCGCACTTCATCTACGGAAGAAAAAGTTTATGCATATAGTTATGCACCTGAAAAACTCTTGGAACCTGAGTAAAGGTTTAACAGGTATATGCGCTAGCTCCTTTGGCGTTATTATTACCCAAAATAACTTTGCAATCCCTTTCAAATTAGCCAATTTTTTCACAGCTTCAGCAAATCAACTTTGACTTTTCATTCGAACAAACCGTATTATAACTTTGATATATAAGTTGCCCTCCATCATCATTACCGGAGAACCTTTTATATTCCACCATACTACCATCAGCATTTAATCATCTAAAAACACAATTCTCTTGAAAACCCTCGATTTGTTAACCTATGATCCAGATCCGTAAACTTTGAAAATGCTAACGAAGCAGCATGTTGTAGATGGTCTTAATGGCCAAAAGTTGATGATAAAGAATGAAGTGTTGGGAACGCTCGATAGAAAATTTGGTACTGAAAAATGGATTGAGCTAATCATGAAGGAGACCAAGGATAAATACAAGGACCAAACCCTATATTCAAAGAATCCAGGTAATTCTGGATCCGATGAAACCTTTAGAGAATATCTTGCTCCAAAGTCATGTTAAAATCTTGCAGAAAATTTTTCCTTATCAACTTTCGAACTTAGAAATTCTAAAATATCATCACAAATATCTTCGATATTTCTGAGGATATTTTCATAAATATTCTTGTTCGAATTATCTACCTCTTCGTGTTTTCTGTACTCCAATATGTTGGAAACTTCAGTAAAATCTAAGTATTAATTATGAATGAATTGTGGAGAAGTGTTGGAATTGAAGCATGAGTTAGTATAATATAATGACACTTGGCCAACGTGATTATATTACAGTAAGTCATGCTAAATTTCTAATGGAATGTGATGATGGTTCACAGATCTTACCCTCATCATGTGCCATGTTACACGACTCTTTCATTCTACTTAATTTCTAAGCATATCACGGAAATATTTCCTTGATATTTATGTTCTTCCGTAACTCCGACAATCTGCTAATAAATCCAGCGATTACATTTTCTTTCTGATTAGAAGATTTTCTTTAAATTCCTTGAATTCTGAAAATCAACCTTGACTATGTCAGAAGTTAAGACGAACCTCTAATCACTTCATTTCACTCTTTTGTAATAGCTTCACTCGTACGCTTCACATGATCAAATCGTTTTGTCTATATTAATCGAAAATGATAAAACACTATTTATCAACTCATACTCGTAATGAAAACATTTTTATTGTTAGCCATGACGACCTCACTCAAATTTCGGGGACGAAATTTCTTTAACGGGTGGGTACTGTCACGACCCGGAAAATTTCGACTAATTTTTAAACCAACCCCTCGATACGATTTAATATCTTTGACACGATAAGAAAAATCTGTTAGATTGAGTCTCAAAAATTTTGAGCTGTTTCATATATTTATTTGACCTTCGACTATTTCTGACGATTCACGAACCACTATCTGTAAATAAATATATAAATGTATATATAGATATGAAAGAGAAACTTATGTGATTTAATTCATTTGTGTAAATAAAAATAATATATGATATTATTATAAATCTATATATATATGAAAAGTATATTGAATATGTATATATATATATATATATATATGATTTAGAATTTATTTAATTAACGATCGTAGCACTAGTTTGTCATCTTGATAGTTATTAATCAAGTAAAAAATGAACTTATATGATTTTAGAGTAAAGGGTGATCCGAAAATGAGTTCTATAAATTATAAGGTTTATTAATAATACATTTAGAAGTTATTTGATAAATTTAAAATTTTTTCTTGGGGTTGGGAGTGAATAATTAATGTAATTTTTGTTTAATAGTTAATGACTGAATTTTATACCATAATGGCCAAAATAAATAAATTTAGTTAATCTAAAAATTTGAAATTTTTTTTTTGAAGACTTTTAAACGTTATTGATTAACAATGGAACACGATACACTGTTAGCAAATATCTGTCGGTAGAAGTTGCCAGATTAATATGGCTGGTACCTATTTAGCATGTGATCCCAATTATTATATATTTTATTATTATATTATATATTATTAATCTATTACTGTTTATTCTTGACTCTAACTACTTAATTTACATTATATATACATATAATCATATACATAAAGAAAATCCCTGCATATATGTTTTTGTTTCATGTCACCAATTCAGTCGCCACACTCTAAATTCATTTGAGTACCACCGGCATCATCTTTCACCACCATAAATCGCCTTCGCCATCACCAAACAATTGTCACTCTCACTTCCATCATGAACAGACACCATCATCGAATCACCCTAACACCCATCAACGGCTATAACCACAACGGCAATACTACACCGCCATCATTTACCTCCATCTCCACCACTATCCAGCCTAATCGCCACCACCGTAAGAACTACCACCATCGAGTATGAACAACCTCGCCATCTCTCTCCTCTCTCTACTATTCTGCTTCTTCTCCTTAATCCACCATCGTGAATTGCATACGGTTGTAGGCTTTTGTTGCTACCGAACCCATGATCACCATAATCCACCCTCAACCGTTCAAACCCACCTACTTCCATCACCATGGTCGCAAACCTCATCACCCCTCGAAACCATCACGACCCACCATCATCAAACATTACTATTGCTGTTATTTATTCAGGTTTTCTGTCATTATTACTGCTCGTCTTCTAACCTAAGAATCACCAAGAAACCATGAATAAAAGACTGCTGCTCGGAAACTGCTGCTAGTCGCATTGATGCTCGGTTAGATCACACCAAAAACTTACTTAAATAATCTTTTAGTCGACTTCTATTATTCGTTACCTACAACTCAATGATTTGCTTGCTGTTGCATTTTTTTTATGATCGATTTCAAACTCCAAAGACCAAAACCAACAACCCTTTAACTGATTCTATTCCCGCTATTCTATCGAAGCCAACACCACTGAACAAGACACTTCTTCTGCAACTGTAATGAAATGATGATTAAAAAGATGATGACCCGTGAAAATATGATAATACATGTAACAAAATTGTGATACATAAAATAATTAATGATGATAGATTATAATGGTGAGGTTTAGAAGTTTAGTGATGATGTTAAAAACGTTAATGATTGTGGATGATAGTAGTATGATAATTGTTATGCATGATAGAAAGGATCCATAACAAATAGACAGTCAATGTAAGATAGTGGCAGACAAAGGCAATTGGAATTGGCACGAGTAATATATTTATATGTGGTTCATATTTGATTAAGGTGAAAAACCGAAACCCTTTATTTAACGAAACTTGGGCCACCATGTACTGAGATATGATTGGGCCGTGATCCATCATTTAATTATTAGGAGTATGATGTTAAGTAATAAACAAGAAGATGGTCTTGGTGGTTAAATTAGTTCATTCCGGGAATTAAAACAGAAACCAATAAGTAGAGCAGTGGTTGGACGTGTTTGTGTTTAACTGAGAGGTCTCGTCTCGGGCAGTTTTACTCTTTTTAATCATACAAAGGTATAACCTTATAATATTAGGATTTCTATTATTATTATTACTAATATTATTTTTATTATTATTATTATTAGTATTATTAAAATTATTATTAATAATATCATTAATATTATTAATAGTATCATTTTTATTAAAAACTATCATTTATATTAAAAGTATCATTTTTACTATTAATATTATCATAATTAGAGAAATTATCATTTTTATCAAAATTATTATCAATACTATTCTTATTATTATTTTGACATTAATATTATTATTTTTACATTATCAATATCATTATCATACTAACCATTATTATTATTATTATTATTATTATTATTATTATTATTATTATTATTATTATTATTATTATTAGTATTATTATTATTATTATTATTATTATTATTATCATTATCATTTTTATTATTATTATCATAATTATTATTAATATTATGATTAGTATCATTTAAAAAAAAAAACTATCATCTTTATTAAAAGTATCCTTTTTACTATTATTATCATTATTAGAAAACTTATCATTTTTATTAAAATTATTATTATTACTATCATTATTGTTATCATTAATGTTATAACTATTATTAGCCTTATTCTAGTATTATTATAATTAACATTTTTGCAAACAAGAAAAATTATATAAAAATATATTTATTACCTAAGTATACCAATATCACATAATATTTTTTTTTTATTGATATAATATCATAAAGTTAATTAAATTTTATATCAAATAAATATTACAAAATATTATAAGTATTAATGAAAGCATATATAAGAAAATTAATCTTAATACATATCAGAATATATATAAACTTAGTTGATTTATATAATAATGTGTTAATATATATATATATATATATATATATATATATATATATATATATATATATATACCTGATATAGGTTCGTGAATCCAAGGCCAACCTTCCATTGTTCAGTTTCGTCGTATGCATATTTTTACTACAAAATATCGTATTGTGAGTTTCATTTGCTCCCCTTTTAATTGCTTTTGCAATATATATTTTTGGGCTGAGAATACATGCGCTGCTTTTATAAATGTTTACGAAATAGACACAAGTACTTAAAAATACATTCTACGTTGAGTTGTACCACTGACATATTTCCCTGTAGCTTGGTAACTAATATTTACATGAGTATTGTAAACGCGAATCCTGTTGATAGATCTATCGGGCCTGACAACCCCAACCGGACTAGACGACCAGTATTCAACGGTTGCACAGTACTTCGTTTGGTGACTACATTTGGTACAGTGTAGTGAGATTTCATAATAAAGGGAATATGCGACGTTGATTAAATGTTAAGTATGGTTACCAAGTACTCAACCACTTAGAATGCTTTACATACACTTGCGAGTGCATTATGTTTATGATAACGGAAATCTTGTGGTCTATTAATATATTGAAATGATTATCATGATAAACCTATGAACTCACCAACCTTTTGGTTGACACTTTTAAGCATGTTTATTCTCAGGTACGAATTAAGTCTTCCGCTGTGCATTTGCTCATTTTAAGGACATTAATTGGAGTCGATCATCGCAATGGGACCAAACGTTGATGACTTCATCCAGGAGGATTAGGACGGGTTGTTAAATGTACTGAGTGATACGATGAAGCCACTGAGTGTACTTTCCATCAAACAACACTGGAGGTCGGGAATCTGATCCAATGATAAGAGTATCTTGAGTAGACATCTTAAATTGAGGTAGATTCGGTATAGATTCGGTATTAAACACAATCTATAATCAGGGTTCAGTATAAAATCTAACAAGAATGTCAGATTCGGTAAAGATTCAGTACAGTAGCAGACTCGGTAAGTGGTTCGGTACTGTAGCAGATTCGGTAACAATTCGGTAAACCATATTCTGTATCAGAAACTGATAAGAATCACAAGTAACACACCCAGATTCGGTATGGATTCGGTAACCACACAACTTGAAGCCTCAAAATACTTAAAACCAAAGAATTAAGTGAAACCGAGATTCTGATTCGGTAAATGACTCGGTAGTCAAATTCTGTAAAATATTATGTGTAAACACAATCCAATTTCCTTGAATTAGATTCAGTAACCTTGCTGCACAAGAAAACAAGTTAGTAACAAATAGAATATCAATGATACCAAAGATTCAAGATACCGAATGTCAACTGTAGCAGTTGACAATACCGAGTCTAAGTCTAAAACTTAGAAATATAATAGAATCCTTTCTCAAACCACACCAATTAGCTGCGTATAATTAAACCGAATGTGATAGAATCACAAACACACCACAATCTGCAACACTTAAGATGAATTTTCAGTAATGAAGCAGACTCGGTATGACGGTTACGATACAGAGTGTTGATCAAATCTTCAAAACTTGAAGAATTGAAGAAATTGAACCGACAGAAATGTGATTTAACACCTCACGAACACAACTGAATCTTTAAATCTTAATAAAAATCCAGAATCAAGCTTTAATTAAGCAATACCGAGAGTTTTAGCCACAAACTCTAAAAATCAACTTGATTCTCCATAATTGAAGTTAAAAATCTGTAATTATGATCGAAACTCTTTCTAATAGACCTAATACACCTTCGCTGAACTTATCACAAGAATCTGAACGTCAGATTATCAAATTCGATAATACCGAATCTGATCCATTTTACCGAGAGTATTCAGATTCTGTAATCTACAATCTCTGGATCGATATGGTGATGTAGAATCACTTCCTGGAAGCTCTGATACCAAATGATAGGTCAGATCATGTTGAGATTGAGAGAAATGATAAGATAGAATGAGATTCGGTATGTAGGAAGGAGACTCGGTATGAGAGAGAATCGGTAAATTTACATTCCACAGCTTCAAGAACTCGGTTACAATACAATGGCTATCTAATTAGGACTACTTAGGTTCCTTATATAGCCCTCTTCTAAGGAACCTTCATTTAAGCTTAATTCACATTAACACTATACAACTTCGGGGTCCTAACAACTTCGTGGAAGAACCTATCGAAATTATAGACCGTGAAGTCAAAAATTTGAAACGCAACAAGATTCCGATCGTCCGAGTCCGATGGAATGCCAAACGAGGACCTGAGTTTACCTGTGAACGAGAGGATCAAATGATGCAGAAGTATCCTCACCTTTTTCCAACTCCTCCATCTACCTCAGCTTAAAATTTCGGGAATAAATTTTCTTTAACAGGTGGGTAATGTAATGACCCTGAATTTTCCAACTATATTATTAATATTTATTATTAATACTTGCGTTGTACTAAATGTATTCGTATACATTTTACTTGTTACCGTAATTGACATTTCAATGTCCCGACTCGTCTTTTCGACACGTGCTTTTCTCGAATAATATTTCGAATATTATTTACGTTCATAATTAATTATTATTAATTATTTCTAATTAACTAATGTAAGTAGTTAATTACTTGGGCTTGTTACTAATTGGTTACATACTTATACATGGGCCTTTATTATTGGACTTGGACTATCAAAGCCCACCCTACATTACTTAATGGACTAGTTAGTGAGCCCATCATATTACTAGTGATTTATTAAGGTTAAACATAGATTAATTAAGTGTTGGAGAGAAGAATGTTTCAAGCATGCTTGCACCTCTTTCCCATGTATTTAACCTTATACCCTTCCTAGCATACAACACTCTCCCACACATGAAATAACAAAGTTGACTACCCTCTTTTGGAGCACCTAGGTCGACGGTTTTGAGGCTTGGGGAGGGAGTTCCATTTTCTTTTCTTTTTTTGTTACATATATGCAAGTGTAAACTCCATTCCTCACACACATCATACTTACACTTTATTTTCTCTAGACTTTTTCTCTCTAACTTGTAAGTAAAACCTTTCTTTTTTCTTCTTCTTCCTTCCTTTAAAAACCGCCAAGTATCTCATCATCATACTTGTTTGTTGTTTGATGTTGTTAAAGATCAAACTTTCTAGTTTGTATCTTCAGGAATGTTGATTCTTCCATCCTTTATTTGATGAGGAATTAAGAATAAGGATCTAAGCTTGTTAGCTTATGGTTCTACACTTGAAAAGTTGTAAAGATCTAAAGTTCATAAGCTTTAAGATCTTACTTGTGTTCATGCTTTGTAAACTTAAGTTTCATTTTCTTAAGATCCAAGCTTTGGCTTGAATCTTCTTAAGTATGAAACAAACATGAACTTGTTACTTGTAACTTTGGTTTATTTCTTTATTTTTGTTTTAAATTCGTGATTGTATAATATTGGTCAAGTATTACTAGTTAAACTTGATCTCATTTTTCTTGAAACTAAAGTTAAACTTTGTAATTTCAAGAACATGGAAGTTAAACTTTCTAGTTATAACTTCATACACTTATGTTGGATCTAAGTTTCTATAGCTTATGGTCTTCCAATTTTGTCTAAAACAAAAGCTTATAAGCTTATATACATTTTACAAGATTAAAATCTAAGTTTCATAACTTATGGTTTTATTAAAGTAAGGATCCAATTTCCATAGCTTAGGGTTTAACTTAAGAACGCTAGATCTAGACCTTTTAGTCTAGGATCTTCAAGATCTAACTAAGATCTAAGCTCTACAACTTAATATCTTGTTTATTTAGTTTACATTCAAGTTTATAGCTTAATATTACTATTAGAACTCATGCATGTGTCGGATCTAAGATCTTGATGTAACTTTGGTTTATCAACCTTCTTACAACTCTTAAATGAGTTGTGCTATTTATCTTAGACATACACTAGTGTTATGATGGTCAAAACTTGGTAAAGATGATGCAAACACATCAACGAGTTGTACACTTGAAGCTATAAGCATCAAGGATGAGAACCGTGATGAGCATCAAGCACCAAGAATCCACTGGAGCACTTTGCTTACTGTTTTCTGGATCTGATCAGGCTACTGGGCTACTAGAAAACTTGATTTCCAGATTGTTCAGTTCGAGTAGATGACTTTTTGTTTAAGCCTCATCTTAATCCGACTTACGGTTTAGGATTTATAGCCTTCCAAAAGTCACTACGCGCTTTTAACGTTGTGCTTAAATTTCTGACCTACTCGCACTTAAACCGTCGCCACGGTCAAACGAAGACGAGTTTGGTTCTAAAAATTGGTCAGCGGTTAAAGGACTCATATACGGAGCCATGTCCACTGGTCTCACCTCATTTCAGTTTGTATAGAGGTCGTGGCAGCTGAACGAATTCATTCTTTGTTTCGATCTCTATTCTTGATTGAAAACTTACTTTACTTTTTACTTATGTTTTTGAATGATGATGATACTTAAGACCTAATTTACATACTTTTAAACCTTTGGGAATGATTTACTAACTTAGTAACTTTTGACTTAGGTTGAGGACCTTTTGGACCAACTACTTGCTTAATTATCTCGTACCAACTTTACTACTTTTCACTGTGAGTTATAGCATCCCTTTTTAATTTAACTATTTTGGGAACTGAAAATATATGCGCTTTTTACGTTTTACATACTAGGCACGAATACTTAAACTTTATATACGTGTGGGTTATACAACCGCATAAACTTTCCCCTTAGCTCGGTAACGTTTAGTCATTGGTCTTCGAACTGGTGATCGCGAATCTTAGATATAGATCCATAGGGTTTGACATCCCCACTCGGGTTAGTCGCGTTAGCATTTAACGGGTGTTTAATACTTCGTAAACTTACGCACTCGCTAAGTGTACTTTTAGGGGGTGATATTACGTTAAGTTAGTTACCAAGTGCCCACGGTTAAGCATATACTTTTCATACTGTTTTGAAATACGAAATCTCGTGGCCTACCTTACATTACTGTTACAATTTAAACTATAGCTCACCAACATTCGTGTTGATGTTTTTAAGCATGTTTTCTCAGGTGCTTAGAGGTTTGATGCTTCCGCTGTAGTAGTCTTGCTGTGTAGACTCCCGCTGCTTTTGTTAGAGATGTCTTTGAATGAAACGTTTACCTTGCATTCATAAACTATGTTACTTTTGAAACAATGAATTTGTAATGACCATTGGGTCTTACTTATGTTAATTACTTCTATTCGTAGAAGCCTATTATCGTTTGTAAAACTTTTGTTGTTGGTTATGACGTCACCCTTTCTTATGAATGCAAACTTATTTTAAAACAGCATATAGTGTTTGACCTTGTAATGATCCTGTTGTTGATGATCTGTACACGTTAATTTTGTACGGGGCATCACATACTGCCAATTTGGCTGATCGCTGCTGTCAAATCCAGTCTTTGCATGAGCAGTTAGATGTGGCTACGCATTCGAATGAAGGGCTTTTGGCTCGGCTTCACTTTTATCGTGAGTCGGACTCTCGCTTTAAAGCTGAAGATGGCATTTTTCGCAGTCGTATTTCTGAAAGTGACGCCAAGCTTTCTGCGCGTGAGCTAGAGTTTTAGAGATTGAAGAGTGGCACCCCTCGAATTATTAATAATGTTCTCGGATCAAGTGTCGTTAGTGGCCCATTTAGTAGGTATGTGCTATTGTGCAAGACTACGGAGCGTAATGAGGTTGTTGGTGTTTTTCGTCAACAAAACCCTGACGTTTTTCTTCCTTCACCTGTAACCGCGCTTGTCCCGGAGGCGACCGAGCAGGCTTTAGTTATTTCTGCCGAGCTTGGGTCCCTTCGCTTCCCGTCTTGGAGGATGTGTGTAATAAGGAAAATTCGACAGTAGATGAGATTCGGGAGCTAAAGCCGTAGGTTTTTAGGGCTATTAGCTTGTATGTAATTATTTTATTTAATGAAAAGGAGGTTTATTAAATTCATCTGTTTATAAACTGCATTTGCGCTTGTGTTTGTATTTGCATTGTCTCATGTATGCGCTTGTGTGTAATCACTACTCATAATTGTTTATTCCTTTGTTTGATGTGTAATGTTTGATTGTTTGAAACTTCGCCCA
Source organism: Rutidosis leptorrhynchoides (assembly GCF_046630445.1). Classification (NCBI taxonomy): domain Eukaryota; kingdom Viridiplantae; phylum Streptophyta; class Magnoliopsida; order Asterales; family Asteraceae; genus Rutidosis; species Rutidosis leptorrhynchoides. The sequence goes on along the minus strand of NC_092339.1, from coordinate 270,430,459 downwards.
TTTATGTGAACATTGATGCACATGTGTTATAGGCAGGCCATGTATTCCTACGCTGCTATTGTTCAAGTTGTGCATTTGTTCAAGTATTCGTTGAGTAACGCTAGAGCTTGTGTTTGCGTTACTATCTGTTCAGAGCTTACATTCGCTTTGAACTTGTTGTGAGCTTGTGTTCTTGCATGTATATGCGTGAATGTATGTCTTTTCATGATTTTGGGCAAAGCGTCTATTGGCGATCCGTTGGGTACGTGACCTGTTGAGAACTAGGTCTTTGTATTTTGAATGTTTATTTTAATGTCGACCGGCTCGTAGAACTTCAAACTACGTTGAATGTTCGGCCTAACCCCTTTATCTCGGTCTCAACTCCTACTTGGCCATGTTGTGACTTTTAGGGAGGACCACTGCCAACGGGAGCTAGAAATCATCCCTTATGGGGGCAGGCATGGCAGGCTTCCGTGCGTGTTATGTATGACGCAACGTGAAGTGGCCTTTTTTTTTATTGCCGGCTAGAAAATTCAAGTCAAAACAAATGGTTAAATCATGGGAGGTGATATTTCCAGTTTCATTTTTTATAGATCCACAATTATAATAGAAACCCCCAATTTATTTTCTTGATACAGAAAAAGTTGCTTTGGATTCTGAAATATGAAAGGAGAGATAAACCAAAAAAAGTTACTCTACACAATATTAAAAATAATAAATTATAAGGGTATTTTTGGAAGTTCACTAAAATAATATTGGATTTATAAGATTTGAATGTGGAAATATCAATTCCCTTAAATCATTTTCAAACCTATAAAAAAGATACTTTATTATGCCTGTTGGATAGTAAGATCTTACATGAACATACTACTTGGTTACTCATATGTGGGTGATCAGGCCACACTGAGTTCAGTAATTTTTTTACATGCATTCTTAATTATTAAAGGCTTTTCTCACGCGTGTAAGCGTGGTTCCGTTCTTTTTTTTTTACTTGCTCATGCTGCCGGACGCCCACTGCGCGTACTTGCTCTGTAGTTCTTCGCTTGTTGCCGCTTCTCTGCCTGCGGTTGCTGTCTTGATTCTGATCCCTGGTTGTAGCTGGTTGTCTATATAGGGTCCTTTTCCTGGCTCTTGATGATAAGGTCCTCGGAACTTGTGCTTAATGGGTATACGTAGCTTCTGTTACCAGTTGCTTCTGTACGTGCTTGTATTGCCAGTACTGTGCGCACACCTTATGTTGATCTAGTAAGAGGGTATGTCAATGTCTGCGGCCACAGATGGTTCTTTGATTTCTTGCACTAGGCTGGATCATATGGTTGCTACTCCTGCTGGCGTTGGGAACTTCATCAAACCGTGAATAGTTGACGTTACTGCTGATATCGGCTAAAAAGTCACGTTTCCACCTCGGTATTGAGGCTTAAACACAATAAAGTTCCAAGCTTTATTGCCAAAATACCCGCTTTGTCGGAAGAAATTGAAGATTAAGTGATTACGAAGAAGGTGCAAAAAGAATCAAGAGAATCAGAGTTAAAACGAAGATTCTAGAGCGAAAACGGTAAAAAACAAGAAACCAAGCTACGGTCATGTAACGACCCGCACTTTTCCGATCGTTCTATACTTATGAGATTAATATTTACATAAATTAAACCTTACCAACATGATAAGCAATCCAAATTGTTGAGACTTATGTTTTTGAAAAGAGTTTTACACAACGTTTGACCGTCTAGTTTGACCGATAATATCACGAACTATACAATATATGATAATTATACATACATATTTAACATGATCTAAGGATGTTTTAATATCTCATTTTGTATTAATAACAAAAAGTCATAAGTATATTTTGAAACTACTAACTTAAGTTTTCAAAACAATAACCTACGTAACGTTATTTGACATAAATACTGATGATTTATAATGTTTATACATATATCGTATAAGTAATGTATTTAATCATTTTTAAAGGGCTTTTATACATAAAACAATATAAGTATATTTACAAAAGATAGTTATATTTGAATTCTCGTTCCGTTTCCTCAATAATCCTATACGTATATCTAGGGTACTATACACAGCTTCTAGAAGTATTTACTATTGGTATATACCAATAGAAATCTTCAATTATTGGAATAATATGTCATTCATGACATAATAAATTTTAACTTATCTTAGATATTTTCACTAAAAACCAAATTTTCAAGCCTATAAATAAGCACCATTTCTAACTCATTTTTACACATTCATTTTCCAAATTTTACTTCCAATTTTCACACACACTTGCAAGAACTCTCTCAACTTTTATTTTACTACTTCTTTCCAGCAACTTTACATTTTAAACTTGAGGTAAAAACTCTACTTCAACTCTTTTTCAATTCATATATTTAAAGCTATATATATAAGAGTTTATAAACTAGAACATAGTTTGAATGATTTCAAACTTGTTCGCAAACTAAATAGATCCTTCTAACTTAACTTTTAAAATACTTCAAGACCTGTAACATATCTTAATTATATGCTAACTTAACAAGGTATAACTTGGTTTTTCAAAGAACACCTTAAAAACTGAATTTACGACGTCGGAGTGCAACCGGGGGCTGTTTTGGGTTGGATAATTAAAAACCATCTTAAACTTTGAATTGGAGGTTTATTTTCTGGAAAAATGATTTTTACTATGAATATGATAACACATAAAAATTTCATGATTTAACTCAAAGTATAAGTATTTTTAGAAAAATAATCATTTGAGGTTGTTTACATGATGGAAAATGATTAACTTCATAAGTTTCACTAAAGTTTGACCTATGCCGTGTGATTTTGAATACAAACTAAGGTATTTACAGTTCATAGTCTTAAAGAGGGACTCGATCCAAGGAGATGGCAAGTTGAATCAACGAAAACGGAGTTGTAACGAAGAAACTATGACCGAAACAAAATCGGATATCCAAGACTAGTTTAGCCACGAAAATAATTGGGAAAAAATTAAATAAATCACATCTTTTTAAGTTAACATGATATTTTATATATATGTACTTATAATTCAATTTTATATGGTTCAGGATCACCCGTAAACAACACGAGAAGATTAATCATAAGATCCCATGATTGTACGCAACACGTCATTTGACAACACCGGTACTTTATGTACGCAACACGTCATTTGACAACACCGGTACCATGGGTCAAGATTAATCTCGACCAATACATATACGATGGGGTTTTATTTATTTTGTTGGGGGTTTTATTTATTTCATTGCGGGTATATTAAACATCTAAAAATGAACCATTAAAATTGAATTACTAACAACGAACTGCTAACTACGGACTAAGGAATTATTCAAAGTATTAAAAGTATAACAAGTATATATATGTGACATTTGTTTCAAAAGAAAAGGTATTGATATATTATATATGGATAGGTTCGTGATATCAACCGGAGACCAAGTCAAATTATATATATATCTTCAAGACGAAAGTGAGTATATAGTCCCACTTTTAAACTCTAAATATTTCGGGATGAGAATACATGTATTTTATGTTTTACGTTATGGACACAAGTAACTGAAAAATATATTCTACGTTGAGTTGTACCACTGGCATACTTCCCTGTAGCTTGGTAACTGTTATTTACAGCGGTATTGTAAACGCGAATCCTGTTGATAGATCTATCGGGCCTGACAACCCCAACCGGACTGGACGACCAGTATTCAACGGTTGCACAGTACTTCGTTTTGTGACTACACTTGGTACGGTGTAGTAAGATTTCATATTAAAGGGAATATGCGACGTGATTAAATGTTAAGTATGGTTACCAAGTGCTCAACCACTTAGAATATTTTTATTAAACTGTTTATATACGAAATCTTGTGGTCTATATATATATATTGCTGCCGGCATTAAACCTATATCTCACCAACTTTATGTTGACCTTTTAAAACATGTCTATTCTCAGGTGATTACTAAAGCTTCCGCTGCATTATGTTGAATTTGAGCAGGATCTTGCGTACGCATATTTGTGTCAAAAATAAAACTGCATACCCAAGGATTTGTGTTGTAAAATATGCTCGAAATCGTGTTGTTATCATTATATGTAAAGTTTGTAAGTCGAAGATTATCGCTAAACGATAATCATCTTTTTATTGTCTAAAGCTTGTAACAAAAATAATGGTTATGGTTTGTAATGTATAATATATGCAGTTTCTCTTTTAAAAATGTCGCATATAGAGGTCAATACCTCGCAATGAAATCATACGTTATCTAACACGTTCTTATGGTTAAGGACGGGTTATGACATGTGGTATCAGAGCGGTGGTCTTAGCGAACCAGGTTTGCATTAGTGTGTCTAACTGATAAGTCGTTAGGATACATTAGTAAGTCTGGACTTTGACCGGGTCTGATTTAAAAAACCATTGCTTATCATTGTTGGTTAAAATTTATATGTAAATATTATGTAGTACTAATGGGTTAGTTGTTGTGTGATAGATGTCGGGCTCAAAACTTGTCATCACGTTCAGCGACTCCGAACCAGAATCTTCAGATGGTGTTCCAGTCATTAACCTATCCGATGACGAAAATAATATCTTTGGGGAAGACTCACAAATTCCGGATGAACCGACTATAGAGAACCCGGAAAGTGAACCCGAGGAGGAAAGTGAACCCGAGGAGGAAAGTGAACCCGAGGAGTAAAGTGAAACCGAGGAAGAAATACAGGAAATTACAAAAGACGAGTTCGAACTAGGAAAGAAACGAAAGGCTAATGAATTAGAAAATTCAAATCCCGAGTTTAGTAAGGATGATGTGGCACCAACTCCACTAGACACTACCACCCCTATTCCCGCTATTCCTATTCGTTCTATCCCGGCATCCAGTTCTTCAGTCCCACAGCCAAAATATAGGCAGACAACCAGGATAAACGTTAAGCTATTCTTTGAACCTAAACGTCCTAGAAAATAGACCAAACGATGCGCTGCCGTATTAAACCATGGGATCATATAATGTTTTGTATAATATTATTAGTGTGGTTTGCTTAATGTTCGATGTAAGATAAGCATATGTAAAATAGTGAAGTGTGAAATGCAATAATTTTCCATGGTTAAGTATTATTTAGATGGTAGTAATTGATTCTGTACTAAGCTATTAAGTATGGACATTAACGGGTAGGTACTACCCTAGATATAATTATAAAACGCTAATAAGAAGAAAAGGCTTTTATAATAATACCTGGTTCATATTATTAATAAGCTATAATGTACTGTAAATATACACTACATCTATTATATTCCATGTGAATAATTATTTTCTTTTCATTCTTATAGAAGAATATGGCGCGATTGAACAGAATGACGGAACAAGAAATCCAGGAACTCATCAATCAACGAGTGAACGACAGAATGTTATGGGTCGAGGCTGCAAGAGGTGCTGCAGTTAACCCAAATCCTCGTGTGGGGTGCACTTACAAAACTTTTCAAGCTTGCAAGCCCTCATCATTCAGTGGAACAGAAGGACCAATCAGTTTAACCCGGTGGATAGAAAAGATGGAGACTGTGTTTAAAATCAGTGGTTGTGTTGAAAAGGACATGACCAAGTATGCATCGTGCACTTTACAAGATAGTGCACTCACGTGGTGGAAAAATTATGTGAAGGCTGTAGGAGGAGATGTAGCTTATGATACTCCGTGGGAAGAATTCAAAACAATGTTAATCAACGAATATTGTCCAAGGAACGAGGTTAGGAAGTTGGAAGATGAGTTACGAAGTCTGAAGGTTATTGGTACTGAAATCACCAACTACAATCAGCGATTCATGGAATTAGTTTTGCTATGTCCTGAATTGGTTCCAACCGAAGAACGGAAGATTGAAATGTACAAAGATGGTTTGCCCAAAAAGGTCAAGGCAAATGTTACAGCATCGAAACCTAAGACAATTCATGAAGCTATAACCATGGCAAACGAGCTAATGGATCAGGTCATTATGGATAAGAAAGTATCCAATACTGATGTGAAGGTATCAGGTAACAAAAGAAAGTGGAATGGAAATTATGATCGAGGTAACCAACAACAATCTTTTAAGAAACAAGAAAACACGCAAGGTGCGGGTAGTGGTTTAAGCTTTGGTTATAAAGGACAAAATCCTTTATGAAACCGATGCCACAAACATCACTCTGGTTACTGTAATGTGGTATGCAACAAATGTAATCGAAAGGGTCATCTTGCTGAAGATTGTAGGGCTCTCGTTACAAATACAAATGGTACCAAGACTCCTGCCACCAATGCAAATAGAACTGCTTTGGCTACCATTACTTGTTTTGGGTGTGGAAAACAAGGTCACTATAAGAGCCAGTGCCCGAATCCAGAGAAGAATATCGGACCTGCACGTGGGAGAGCATTTGTTATTAATGCTAGAGAGGCATGTGAAGACCCGGAGCTTGTTACGGGTACGTTTACCATTAATAACTTATCCGCATCTATTATATTTGATACTGGTGCTGATAGAAGTTACGTGTGTAGAGACTTTCACGCTAAATTGAATTGTTCATCATTACCTCTAGATGCTAAGTACATGATTGAGTTAGCTAATGGTAAACTAATTAAAGCCGATAAAATTTGCCGTGATTGTAAAATAAATTTAGCCGGAGAAACATTTAAGATTGATTTGATACCCGTAGAATTAGGAAGTTTTGATGTAATAGTCGGCATGGACTGGATGTCCAAAGTAGGAGCTGAAGTTGTGTGTGCCAAGAAGGCAATTCGCATTCCTTGTAAGGATAGAATGCCGGTGATGATTTATGGAGAGAAGGGTAACTCAAAGCTAAAACTCATTAGTTATTTGAAAGCTCAAAAGTGCTTGAAGAAAGGGTGCTATGCTATCTTAGCATATGTTAATAAAGTCGAAAAGAAAGAAAAAGAGAAGTGCATCAACGACGTGCCTGTGGCAAGAGATTTTCCTGAAGTTTTTCCGGAAGAGTTGCCGGGATTACCTCCATTTAGATCTGTAGAATTTCAAATAGATTTAGTACCAGGAGCCGCACCAGTGGCTCGTGCTCCATATAGACTTGCACCGTCCGAGTTAAAAGAACTTCAGAGTCAGTTAAAAGAATTACTGGATCATGGATTCATACGACCAAGTACTTCACCGTGGGGAGCTCCGATTCTATTTGTTAAAAAGAAAGATGGATCTTTTAGGATGTGTATAGATTATCGTGAATTAAATAAGTTAACTATCAAAAATCGGTATCCACTACCGAGAATTGACGACTTATTTGATCAACTCCAGGGATCATGTGTTTATTCGAAAATCGACCTAAGATCGGGCTATCATCAACTACGTGTCTAAGAAGAGGACATTCCGAAAACTGCTTTTCGGACACGCTACGGTCATTACGAATTTTTGGTCATGCCGTTTGGATTGACGAATGCGCCAGCTGTATTCATGGACCTCATGAATCGAGTTTGTAGTCCGTATTTAGATAAGTTTGTTATCGTTTTCATTGATGACATTCTTATCTATTCCAAGAGTGAGCAAGAGCATGAGAAGCATTTAAGGTTGATATTAGAGTTGTTGAGAAAAGAACGGCTATACGCTAAATTTTCTAAGTGTGCTTTCTGGTTGAAAGAAGTGCAATTTCTTGGCCACGTTGTTAGTAGCAAAGGAATTCAGGTTGATCCAGCAAAAATTGAAGCCATTGAAAAATGGGAGACTCCTAAGACACCAATGCAGATACGCCAATTTTTGGGTTTAGCCGGTTATTATAGAAGGTTTATTCAATATTTTTCCCGAATAGCTAAGCCGTTGACAGCGTTAACGCAAAAAGGGAAGAAATATGAATGGACTTCTGAGCAGGAGAGTGCATTTCAATTACTGAAAAAGAAGTTGACTACGGCGCCTATTTTATCGTTACCAGAAGGGAACGATGATTTTGAAATATATTGTGACGCTTCGCGACAAGGTTTTGGTTGCGTTCTTATGCAACGGAAGAAAGTTATTGCATACGCATCCCGACAATTAAAGATTCACGAGCGGAATTATACGACGCATGATCTAGAACTGGGAGCAGTCGTGTTTGCATTGAAGATATGGAGACACTACTTGTATGGGGTTAAATGCACTGTGTTTACTGATCATAAAAGCCTTCAACATATTTTCGATCAAAAACAGCTGAACATGAGGCAACGTAGGTGGGTCGAGCTGATAAACGACTATGATTGTGAAATTCGTTATCATCCCGGGAAAGCGAACGTGGTGGCCGACGCTCTAAGCAGAAAGGAACGAGAAACAATTCGAGTACGAGCGATGAACATAAAAATTCGCATGAATCTCAACTCACAAATCAAAGAAGTTCAACGAGAAGCACTTACTAAAGAAAATATAGGAAATGAAATAATGAAGAAGTATGAGAAGCAACTCGTTATGCGGGAAGATGGAATTCGATATTTTGCAAACCGTATTTGGGTACCGAAGTTGGGTGGATTAAGGAAGTTGATATTGAACGAGGCACATAAGACAAGATACTCGATACATCCTGGAGTTGGAAAGATGTATCAAGATCTTAAGACACGTTATTGGTGGCCTAATTTAAAGACAGACGTAGCAACATATGTTGGGGAGTGTTTAACTTGTTCCAAGGTCAAAGCAGAACACCAGAAGCCGTCAGGGTTACTTCAACAACCAGAAATCCCAGAATGGAAATGGGATGGTATTACTATGGATTTCATCACGAAATTACCAAAGACTGCCTGGGGTTACGACACCATTTGGGTGATTGTTGATCGTCTCACCAAGTCTGCACATTTCTTGCCTATAAAGGAAACGGATAGAATGGAGAAACTATTACGATTGTATATAAAGGAAATTGTTTCAAGGCATGGAATACCTATTTCCATTATATCCGATCGTGATAGTAGATTTACCTCAAAGTTCTGGCAATCACTGCAGGAGGCACTAGGAACTCGTTTAGATATGAGTACCGCATATCATCCGCAAACCGACGGGCAGAGTGAAAGAACGATTCAGACTCTTGAAGACATGCTCAGGGCATGTGTGATCGATTTTGGAAACGGATGGGATAAGTATCTACCGTTAGCAGAATTTTCGTATAATAATAGTTATCATGCAAGCATTAAAGCTGCACCATTCGAAGCATTGTATGGAAGGAAGTGTAGATCTCCTATCTGTTGGAATGAAGTAGGAGATCGACAATTAACTGGTCCCGAGATCATACACGAAACGACTGAGAAGATAGTACAAATCAAGGAGAGATTGAAAACAGCCCGAAGTCGCCAAAAGAGCTACGCCGATGTCCGAAGGAAACCATTAGAGTTTCAGATTGGGGACATGGTTATGCTAAAGGTGTCACCTTGGAAAGGTGTAATACATTTCGGTAAAAGAGGTAAACTGAACCCAAGATATGTAGGCCCGTTCAAGATCATCGAACGCATTGGACCGGTAGCTTATCGACTCGAGTTACCGCAACAACTCGCCGGAGTACATAATACATTTCACGTCTCGAACCTTAAGAAGTGTCTTGCAAAGGAAGACCTCACCATTCCTCTTGAAGAAATCCATGTCGATGAGAAACTACAATTCATCGAAGAACCAATCGAAATCATGGATCGTGAAGTTAAACAGCTCAAGCAGAGCAACATACCAATCGTTAAGGTTCGTTGGAATGCTCGAAGAGGTCCTGAGTTTACTTGGGAACGAGAGGATCAGATGAAACAAAAGTATCCACACTTGTTTCTCGATGACGCAAAATAGGTACAATTTTAAAATTTCGGGACGAAATTTATTTAACGGGTAGGTACTGTAACGACCCGCACTTTTCCGATCGTTCTATACTTATGAGATTAATATTTACATAAATTAAACCTTACCAACATGATAAGCAATCCAAATTGTTGAGACTTATGTTTTTGAAAAGAGTTTTACACAACGTTTGACCGTCTAGTTTGACCGATGATATCACGAACTATACAATATATGATAATTATACATACATATTTAACATGATCTAAGGATGTTTTAGTATCTCATTTTGTATTAATAACAAAAAGTCATAAGTATATTTTGAAACTACTAACTTAAGTTTTCAAAACAATAACCTACGTAACGTTATTTGACATAAATACTGATGATTTATAATGTTTATACATATATCGTATAAGTAATGTATTTAATCATTTTTAAAGGGCTTTTATACATAAAACAATATATGTATATTTACAAAAGATAGTTATATTTGAATTCTCGTTCCGTTTCCTCAATAATCCTATACGTATATCTAGGGTACTATACACAGCTTCTAGAAGTATTTACTATTGGTATATACCAATAGAAATCTTCAATTATTGGAATAATATGTCATTCATGACATAATAAATTTTAACTTATCTTAGATATTTTCACTAAAAACCAAATTTTCAAGCCTATAAATAAGCACCATTTCTAACTCATTTTTACACATTCATTTTCCAAATTTTACTTCCAATTTTCACACACACTTGCAAGAACTCTCTCAACTTTTATTTTACTACTTCTTTCCAGCAACTTTACATTTTAAACTTGAGGTAAAAACTCTACTTCAACTCTTTTTCAATTCATATATTTAAAGCTATATATATAAGAGTTTATAAACTAGAACATAGTTTGAATGATTTCAAACTTGTTCGCAAACTAAATAGATCCTTCTAACTTAACTTTTAAAATACTTCAAGACCTGTAACATATCTTAATTATATGCTAACTTAACAAGGTATAACTTGGTTTTTCAAAGAACACCTTAAAAACTGAATTTACGACGTCGGAGTGCAACCGGGGGCTGTTTTGGGTTGGATAATTAAAAACCATCTTAAACTTTGAATTGGAGGTTTATTTTCTGGAAAAATGATTTTTACTATGAATATGATAACACATAAAAATTTCATGATTTAACTCAAAGTATAAGTATTTTTAGAAAAATAATCATTTGAGGTTGTTTACATGATGGAAAATGATTAACTTCATAAGTTTCACTAAAGTTTGACCTATGCCGTGTGATTTTGAATACAAACTAAGGTATTTACAGTTCATAGTCTTAAAGAGGGACTCGATCCAAGGAGATGGCAAGTTGAATCAACGAAAACGGAGTTGTAACGAAGAAACTATGACCGAAACAAAATCGGATATCCAAGACTAGTTTAGCCACGAAAATAATTGGGAAAAAATTAAATAAATCACATCTTTTTAAGTTAACATGATATTTTATATATATGTACTTATAATTCAATTTTATATGGTTCAGGATCACCCGTAAACAACACGAGAAGATTAATCATAAGATCCCATGATTGTACGCAACACGTCATTTGACAACACCGGTACTTTATGTACGCAACACGTCATTTGACAACACCGGTACCATGGGTCAAGATTAATCTCGACCAATACATATACGATGGGGTTTTATTTATTTTGTTGGGGGTTTTATTTATTTCATTGCGGGTATATTAAACATCTAAAAATGAACCATTAAAATTGAATTACTAACAACGAACTGCTAACTACGGACTAAGGAATTATTCAAAGTATTAAAAGTATAACAAGTATATATATGTGACATTTGTTTCAAAAGAAAAGGTATTGATATATTATATATGGATAGGTTCGTGATATCAACCGGAGACCAAGTCAAATTATATATATATCTTCAAGACGAAAGTGAGTATATAGTCCCACTTTTAAACTCTAAATATTTCGGGATGAGAATACATGTATTTTATGTTTTACGTTATGGACACAAGTAACTGAAAAATATATTCTACGTTGAGTTGTACCACTGGCATACTTCCCTGTAGCTTGGTAACTGTTATTTACAGCGGTATTGTAAACGCGAATCCTGTTGATAGATCTATCGGGCCTGACAACCCCAACCGGACTGGACGACCAGTATTCAACGGTTGCACAGTACTTCGTTTTGTGACTACACTTGGTACGGTGTAGTAAGATTTCATATTAAAGGGAATATGCGACGTGATTAAATGTTAAGTATGGTTACCAAGTGCTCAACCACTTAGAATATTTTTATTAAACTGTTTATATACGAAATCTTGTGGTCTATATATATATATTGCTGCCGGCATTAAACCTATATCTCACCAACTTTATGTTGACCTTTTAAAACATGTCTATTCTCAGGTGATTACTAAAGTTTCCGCTGCATTATGTTGAATTTGAGCAGGATCTTGCGTACGCATATTTGTGTCAAAAATAAAACTGCATACCCAAGGATTTGTGTTGTAAAATATGCTCGAAATCGTGTTGTTATCATTATATGTAAAGTTTGTAAGTCGAAGATTATCGCTAAACGATAATCATCTTTTTATTGTCTAAAGCTTGTAACAAAAATAATGGTTATGGTTTGTAATGTATAATATATGCAGTTTCTCTTTTAAAAATGTCGCATATAGAGGTCAATACCTCGCAATGAAATCATACGTTATCTAACACGTTCTTATGGTTAAGGACGGGTTATGACAGGTCAAGGAAATCAAATTACGATCCAGTGAAAACAGAAAACCAGGGCAGGCCATCCGGCTTGCCATCCGGCCTGCCATACGGCCTGCCAGTGTGAAAAACGACCTGCCAGCCGTATGCAGGTAATTTTCAAGTCTATTTAAAGGGCTTTTGTCATCTTTTTTTTTACACACACTTTAATTCACTTCTCTCTCGCTCTCTCTCTCTCTCTCTACAACATTAGTCATACTTTCAATGTCTTCGACTCCGTGTGAGAAACCTAGTACCCGGAGAAGAATGCCAAAGATTGTATTAGGAGCGGTCTGGAGTTTGAAGTTGTCACTTTTGTATTCGGAACTCGTTTAATCTACTGGTACTTCTATGCTTTGTCTTTATATAATGTCCTTCATTATTATGCTTTGTGATATTGTTGCCATGATTAGCGAGTAGTTATATTTAGTGTATGCTATGATGTAGTCAGTTATAATACCGAAATAATATAATGGTTTGTGTATGTTGTCAAGATGCTTTCCGATTATACTTTAAACTCAATCCCTTTTCCAACTAATAAAATGTAGTTATCGGCTCTGCTACTGGGAAGTCGCGAACCCCGATTCAGAGTACACTATTTATGTCACCCCTTGGAAAGAGAAACCCATCGGATACAACGTAAGTTTGACTGAGGTACACCAGTTGTAGTAAGTCCACCGAGCCTTGGATTCCGACTGACGAATCTTTCTTAGTGAAACATCTAACTAGACCCATAGTACATTGTCGGTCCTAGACCATGCTAGTGTAGTCATCAAGCATATAAACTTCATACGTGCATGCTGAAGCACAACGTTTGTTGTAAGCTGTACCTATGCTAAGTAAGGCAATGAAACCCGGTCAGTGCTGATTAGTACACTTCACCATAATGCGGTCTAAAGCATTGCACCCCGCTTGAGGGATTCTTAGTTAATTAAGGAATTGTTTATTTATACACATAAAGGATTGGACCGTTAGGATAACCAAACGTGTTCATGGAAGTCAAACCTGACTTGGCCATGCTGTTCTTTATGGTTGAACTCTTCTTAAGTGCCTAACTACCTTTTTAAACCCAATCATTAACGATAGCATCAAAACACATCACGTCTCTCGGATATGGCATACCCTATTATGCTTAAGAAAGTTTAGACCTTTGTGGAATGTTAATACATCACCCAACCGAGTCGCTCATTTGGATGAGCCGTCTGAACGTGTATGCCTGTAGTCAGACTGTACGGGCGTTGGGGGTAAGTGACGTTGCTATCTATTCAGAATCTTCAAGCCTAACGCATTACCCAGTAACATGTCTTATGACAGGGGCGTTTAGGACTAGTGTACTGAATACAAGGTCACTACCTATTCATGAGCCAGCATTCCATAATCTTAGTAAAGTAATTGACGAAACCATAGTATGCACTTGTTTTAACCTTATCTGAATTACGAATTTTATCGCATTTACTTTATTTTGTAGTGACCTGAACTTTTCCAGGATTATATATTATATGAGATTAATATTTACATGAATAAATGTTTCCAACATGTTAAGCAATCAAACTTGTTAAGACTTGATTAATTGAAACGGATTTTGTGTTAACGTTTGATCACCCAATTTGTCCGATGATTCACGAACGTTATAACTTGTATATGACATGATATTATATATATGAACATATATATGTTTTACATTATGAAATGATAATTAAGTATATCCTTATGTATATTAACAATGAACTTTATACATAAAACAAGACTACTAACTTAAGAAATTCAAAATGATATCTATACGTAACGATTATCGTTGTAATAACTTCTTAATATTTATATATCATATTGAGATATTGTAACATCCCGTTTTCTCGTACGTATCGAAAGGTACATACTTAACCATTTGTACATTTATAACTCGTTATATATATGTATATATATATATATATATATATATATATACATACTTGTTAATGTGTGCATAAATAAATCTATAAATGAGTTTCGGTTAGTGTTAAGTTTTGTGAGACTTAGATATGAGATTTAGACGTGTATTGGAAGCTTGAATGAATTGAATGTTGTGTAAAACGATTTTTGTGTTTAAGGTTGTCGAGCTGCCCAGATACAGCGTTAGGCCGCGCCGCGACAAAGTAGTGCGCGCCGCGGCAAAGCAAGCAAACCAGGAACAGAAGTTGAGTTAAAGGAGGTCAATTTTTATGTTGTATGTCGCGCCACAAAAAATGGGCCGCGCCGCGGCAATACTGCTGGACAGACTCCGGTTTTAGCTCAAATTAAATGAATTTAAGGGGCAAATTGGTAATTTAACGTGTAGATCCGATGGGAGTATTAAATCTCCACCACTTGTTCATTTAATTCAATTTCTTTTTCTCTTGTCTTTCCATTTTCTCTCCCAAAACACAAAACCCATTTAGATTAAATTTAAGATTTGGAGTTGGAGAATTGTGAATCAAACCTTAGAGCAAGAATTAAAGTTGTTCCTTGTGTCTCAAACTACGCGTTGATAGTCTCGGTAAGTTCTAACTCTAAGTTTGAGTTTTAATTGGTTAATGGATAGGGTTTTGGTTACTAGAGACTTGTATGACCCTTTTGGGGGTAAAATGGGCGAATTTGGCTTATGTTGTGGTAATGAAATCCTAATGGCCACAAGCTAGGGTTTTGGTTGTGTGATTTGGGGTTGTAAGTGTCAAATGGTGTTGCTAGGCACTAATACACTTTTAGATTTATGAAAGAAGTGTTAATGGGTAAGTTTGGCTTGATTGAGAGGCTAAGTAATTTAAAATGGGTCAAAATGTACTAGTTGACCTAGTTTGGGTGAAATGGGTATGAATTACCCTAAGTTTGTGTTAATTGAAGTTAGTAGACTTTAATGCACTAGCTTTAGTGGTTAAAGTCGGGTCTTGGCCATTTAAGGGCGGTATTGGTGTGGTTAAGTCACTTAATGTGAATTGGGTCATTAAATGCTCAAGTAAGTGTAATGTGGTTAATTCCACTAGCTGGTGTATTGAATGTGTACTTAATGAATTAGATACATTGCCTTGAAGCTCGGACGTGCATAATCATCATCCTTGTGTCAAGGTGAGTGGAATAAGTATACTTGTACGTATATGATGTGCTTATTTGTACGTAAGGATATGTGTTGTCCTAGTTAGCGATATATGTGTTGTACACTAACGAATTATGAACGGATATGTGTTGTCTAAATTTGCGATATATGTGTTGTACGCTAACGGTTTATTAAATGGATATGTGTTGTCCAAGTTGGTGTTATATGTGTTGTACACTAATGATCTTATGAACGGATATGTGTTGTCCAAGGGTTGGTGATATATGTGTTGTGCACTAACGGTTGTTATGAACACCGATGGGAATTTTGAGTACCATTCCTTTTTGCTATTGGTTAACCATGGTTGTGTGAATGTGTATTTAGCATATTAAATTATGAACTATATGCTATTGTCGGTTGCTAGCTCCTTGTGAATTATGGATTGTAGTTTATGCATGATGTTTACATGCTTGTCGAATAGCTAGCTTGTATGCGGTAATGTGTAAGTGATTGCAAGTAAGTAGGTTATATATGAACATGTATAATTATTGCATTCACTAAGCATTCGCTTACCCCTCTCGTTGTTTATCTTTTTAGTTGCAGGTGCGGATAAGGGCATAGGGGTTATCGGACACTAGGTTGCCTTTGATGATGTTTTGTTGAAGTTTGAAAGTTGGCCTAACGTTTTGGGTAGTTTAGTCCCAAACCATGCTCAAAGGGTTGTTTGGATTATAAACTATCGTTGTAGTGGGTCAAACTTGTATTGAACTTAATTAATGGCCTTCGTGCCTTTTGTAGACATTTAAATTGTTGAACGTCTAAATGGAACTTGTGGATTGGTTTACATATTTTATTGGCGGTTAAATGTGTATCATTACAAAAAAAAACTATCGTATGGAATACGGGTTGGGTTGTTTCAAGTGGTATCAGAGCATGGTCTAAGGGATTTAGGCTACTTGAGATAGGTGCCTAGACTTAGACTTTATTGTGTATGCGCTTTTATGCGGGACTTGTAGAACTTTGGGTCTAATCGGGAATTGTTAGTGCTTTGGTTATGTGAACTAACCTCGTGCTAATCGATTTGTGTTGTGTTTAGCAATCATCAAGCGAGATGGACGTTGTACTAGCAAGTTAATGCGACGTGCTCGCGTAACAATGATTAGCTACCATTGTTATGGGTGCAAATCGTGTCAGACAAGTAATGTACGACGATTGTTGAGTAAGATGGGGTAGTGTGGGGTATACGTATATGCATACGTGTTATGTCCTTTTGTTCCGTTCGTTGTTTAATTTTTTCCATTTTATAGAATGAAGATGAGAAATGGACACGACACCGAAAATGGGGGTACGAGTGAGGACGTTGAGTTCACGGCCAAAGTTGAGGCCATCTTTAAACTTCAAAAGTCGGAGTTCCTCGACGATGTTAAGAAAATGTTTCTAGATACGATTGACGAGCAATTAGTCAATGTGGTCAAGGAGCAATTGAAGGCCGTTCATCAAGAGGATAATGTGGGGGGATGGGACTTCTTTTATAAGAATTTTAAGGATTCTCAACCTCCCACCTTTGAAGGTGAACGAGACCCTCTCAAGAGTACCCGATGGATCTCCGATATGGAGGGGGCTTTTCGTACTTGTGAATGTCCTCTTGATAAGAAGACAAGGTATGGTTGTAGCATGTTAAGGGGTGACGCTAAGCTATGGTGGGATACGAAAAACCAAGTTTATGGTGAAGAACAATGCATGGATTTTACTTTGGATGAATTCAAGGTAGAGTTTTTCGATGAGTACCGAACTTCGGCCGATCTAATTAGGCTTAAGGATGAGTTACGTTCCTTGAGGCAAGGGTCGATGGATTTGAACACTCTCAAATCCGTGTTTTTGTCCAAGACCCAATTTTGCCCGGAGTATGTCGGGAACGATAGATGTTGAAGGAAGATTTTTATAGGATCTTGAATGATAATTATCAAGAGAAAATTAGTGTGAACATGGTGAAGAGCTTTGATGAATTGTTCAATATGGCGAAGGATTTTGAAGCGCTTGTGTTGAGAAAGAGTAGTTTTACTTTTGGTAAGAGGAAGTTCGAGAATTCGAATCAACCGAGTTTTTCCAACAAAAAGAACAAGAAGGGCTCCTAAAGTGTTAATAGTGTGAAGAAAGGTGGCTCCGGTGGTCATGTACCCACTTGCTATACTTGTGGGCAAAAAGGTCACATCTCTCGTGATTGCCCCAACTCACCTTCCACACCCAAATTTACTTGTTTCAATTGTGGTAAAGAAGGGCACAAGAGGCCTGAGTGTCCCGAGTTGCGCAATGATAATGTTAAGCGGTTAGAAAAGGTGGCAGGTACGGCTAGGGGTCGAAATTATTTGATGACCAATGATGAAGCCAAACAATCGAACGAAGTTGTCTCAGGTACTTTCACGGTTAACTCTAATCCGGCAAGGATTCTATTTGATAGTGGTGCAAATTTGTCTTTTGTGTCACCTCGATTTGTATCTAAGCTTAACAAACCGCTAGCTAAATTAAGTCGTCCGGTAGAAGTAGAAATAGCGGACGGCAAGACGGTGCTAGTGGTTGATGTGTGTAAAAATTGTGATGTTGTGTTTGGTGCGAAAACTTTAAAATTGATCTCATCCCTATGACTTTGGGCGATTTTGATATCGTTGTTGGTATGGATTGGCTCGATTGAAATAGAGCCGATATCGCATGCCATGAAAAATCTATTCGAGTGAAGACCCCAAGTGGGGAAGAGTTAATTATTCACGGTGATAAGCGTAGGAGACTTGTGCCGATATGCACTTTTGCACGGGCACGTCGTTCTCTTGTTAGTGGTGGCATGGCTTTTCTTGCCCATGTTTTTGATACTCGTGACGAGCCACCACCTATACGTGAAATTCCGGTGGTTAGTGAGTTCGAAGATGTTTTTCCGGATGAGTTACCGGGGGTTCTGGAGGAAAGACAAGTAGAATTTCGCATTGAGTTGGTTCCAGGAGCTACTCCCATTGCTAAAACTCCTTATCGTTTAGCGCCAACGGAAATGTAAGAGTTGTTAAATCAAACCCAAGAGTTTCTTGAAAATGGTTTCATTCGACCGAGCTCCTCGTCATGGGGTGCTCCGGTCTTGTTTGTAAAAAATAAAGATGGAAGTATGCGGATGTGCATAGATTATCGGGAGTTGAACAAAGTGACGATCAAGAATCGCTATCCATTACCTAGGATTGACGATTTGTTTGACCAACTCCAAGGTGCAACGTATTTTTCTAAGATTGACTTACGGTCCGGCTATCATCAAGTACGGGTCCGTGAGGAAGACATAGAGAAAACAGCTTTTCGAACGCGTTATGGGCATTTTGAGTTTGTAGTTATGCCTTTTGGTCTTACGAATGCACCGGCGGCATTCATGGATCTTATGAACCGGGTGTGCCAACCTATGTTGGACAAGTCGGTAATTATGTTCATCGACGACATACTTGTTTATTCTAAGAGTATGAAGGAACATGAGCACCATTTGCGTGAAGTGTTGAAGACATTGCGGAAGGAGAAGTTGTATGCAAAATTCTCCAAATGTGAATTTTGGCTAAGGGAAGTTCAATTCCTTGGCCATATTGTGAATCAAGAAGGAATTCAAGTAGACCCGGGGAAGATAGAAACGGTGAAGAGTTGGGGACAACCGACTACGCCTACGGAAATCCAAAGCTTTCTCGGATTGGCCGGTTATTATCGTAGGTTCATCCAAGACTTTTCTAAGATTGCTTCTCCTTTGACTAAATTGACGAGGAAGAACGTAAGATTCAATTGGGAGAACAAGCAAGAAATCGCTTTTCAACTGTTAAAAGAGAAATTGTGTCAAGCTTCGGTGTTAGTGTTGCCGGAAGGGGTAGAAGACATGACGGTTTATTGTGATGCTTCTTTAAATGGGCTCGGGTGTGTTTTGATGCAAAGAGGTAAAGTCATCGCTTACGCCTCTCGACAATTAAAGGAACATGAAAAGAGATACCCAACTCACGATCTTGAATTGGTGGCGGTGGTTCATGCGTTGAAAATTTGGCGCCACTACTTGTATGGTGTCAAGTGTACGATTTATTCGGACCATAAGAGTTTGAAACATCTCTTTACTCAACGAGATTTGTATTATCGTCAATGTAGGTGGATGGATGTGGTAAAGGATTATGATTGTGAGATACTTTACCATCCGGGAAAGGCGAACGTGGTCGCGGATGCGTTGAGTCGAAAGAGTCAACATCCGGCGATACGAGTAGGATCGTTACGCATGATTATTACTAACGATTTCCTTGTAAAGCTTGGTGAGATTCAAATAGAAGCGTATGTTCACAACAAGCATGAAGAGCGGATTGTGGGGCAAACGGAGTTCATTACTATGGGCTCGCGTGGTTTGTTGTCATTTCAAGGAAGAGTGTGGGTACCTAAAATGGGTGGTAACTGAAAGGATCCGAAACTAATCATCCGGACGTTGTCCATATTGATTACAAACGAATTACAATAGTTGATAACATTGCGAGGTACTTGCCCTCTGTATGATACATCTTACAAACGTTGCATTTATTCTTAAAAGGCAATCTATAGTTACATCCATAATTGACATATTCGCCTGACATTTCATAATATTCAAATGACCTAAACCGCCATTTACTTAATAATAGTCTCTATGAACTTCAATGACTCGAATGCAACGCCTTATGATATAAGTCCTTAATGGCCTCAAGTAGTATCCTTAGTACGAGATAATGCACAGCGGAAGACTTAATTCATACCTGAGAATAACATGTTTTAAAATGTCAACATAAAGTTGGTGAGATATAGGTTTAATGTCGACTGCGATATAAATATAGACCACAAGATTTCATATATAAACATTTTAATAAAAATATTCTAAGTGGTTGAGCACTTGGTAACCATACTTAACAATTAATCACGTCGCATATTCCCTTTAATATGAAATCTTACTACACTGTACCAAGTATAGTCACGAAACGAAGTACTGTGCAACCGTTGAATACTGGTCGTCCAGTCCGGTTGGGGTTGTCAGGCCCGATAGATCTATCAACAGGATTCGCGTTTACAATACCGCTGTAAATATTAGTTACCAAGCTACAGGGAAGTATGCCAGTGGTACAACTCAACGTAGAATATATTTTTCAGTTACTTGTGTCCATAACGTAAAACATAAAATACATGTATTCTCATCCCGAAATATTTAGAGTTTAAAAGTGGGACTATATACTCACTTTCGTCTTGAAGATATATATAATTTGACTTGGTCTCCGGTTGATATCACGAACCTATCCATATATAATATATCAATACCTTTTCTTTTTAAACAAACGTCACATATATATACTTGTTATACTTTTAATACTTTGAATAATTCCTTAGTCCGTAGTTAGCAGCTCGTTGTTAGTAATTCAATTTTAATGGTTCATTTTTAGATGTTTAATATACCCGCAATGAAATAAATAAAACCCCCAACGAAATAAATAAAACCCCATCGTATATGTATTGGTCGAGATTAATCTTGACCCACGGTACCGGTGTTGTCAAATGACGTGTTGCGTACATAAAGTACCGGTGTTGTCAAATGACGTGTTGCGTACAAACATGGGATCTTATGATTAATCTTCTCGTGTTGTTTACGGGTGATCCTGAACTATATAAAATTGAATTATAAGTACATATATATAAAATATCATGTTATCTTAGAAATATGTGATTTATTTAATTTTTCCCAATTAATCCCGAAGTTAAACAAGTCTAGGATAACCAATTTTGTTTCGGTCATAGTTTCTTCGTTACAAATCCGTTTTCGTTGATTCAACTTGCCATCTCCTTGGATCGAGTCCCTCTTTAAGACTATGAACTGAAAATACCTTGGTTTGTATTCAAAATCACACGGAATAGGTGAAACTTTAGTGAAACTTATGATGTTAAACATTTTTGTTACAAAAAAATAACACTTAATGACCATTTTTCTAAAAAATACTTATACTTTGAATTAAATCATGAAATTTTTATGTGTTAACATATTTATAGTAAAAATCATTTTTCCAGAACATAAACCTCCAATTCAAAGTTTAAGATAGTTTTTAATTATCCAACCCAAAACAGTCCCCGGTTACACTCCGACGTCGTAAAAACAGTTTTTAAGATATTCTTTGAAAAACCAAGTTATACTTTGTTAAGTTAGCATATATTTAAGTTATATTACAGGTCTTTAAGTATTTTAAAAGTTAAGTTAGAAGGATCTATTTAGTTTGCAAACAAGTTTGAAAACTTTCAAACTATGTTCTTGTTGTTAAAATTGTATACCACAAAATATGATAGCTATATATATATGAATCGAATAAGGTTATGAACATAGATACTACCTCAAGTTCCTTGGACAAGGTTGCTGTAAAAGAGGAGTAAAAAGCTAGAACCAAAAGGGTGATGGAATTGGATGAAAGATTGGAAGTAAGTTTGTGTTCTTGGAAGGATTTCTTGAAGTGTTTTTGTATGGTTTTCTTATGGTGTTTAAGTAAGGTTTTTGAAGCTAAATGATGGGGAAAATGCTTGGAGATGATCAAGTATGAAGTTAAGAGTATTTTGAGAGAGAAATGGAAGTGTAAGTATGATAAAATGGGGTGAAGAAATGGTGTGCATGCATAAAAACGTTTTTAGGTTATAAAGGAAAAAAAAGATACCTAACTTTGTTTTCTTGCTAAATAATTCATGCTACTTGACAAATGATTGGTTCCACATGTTTCTTAATCATTTAAGGCTGCTAAGGAGCAGATTTTTATTGGTATATACCAATAGTAAATACATCTAGAAGCTGCGTATGATACGGGTACATATACCCTAGGTATACGTATAGAAATCTTTGAGAAAACGGAACTAGAATTCAAATATAGCTATCTTTTGTAAATATACTTATATTGTTTTATGTATTTAAGTCTTTAAAAGTGATTAAATACATTACTTATACGATATATGTATAAACATTATAGGTCATAAGTATTTAAGTCAAATAACGTTACGTATGGTTATCGTTTTGAAAACTTAAGTTAGTAGTTTCAAAATATACTTATAACTTATTGTTATTAATACAAAATGAGATATTAAAACATTCTTAGATCATGTTAAATATGTATATATACATATATATACACAAACGTATAATTATCATATATTGTATAGTTCGTGATATCATCGGTCAAACTAGACGGTCAAACGTTGTGTAAAACTCTTTTCGAAAACATAAGTCTCAACAATTTGGATTGCTTATCATGTTAGTAAGGTTTAATTTATGTAAATATTAATCTTATAAGTATAGAACGATCGAAAAAGTGCGGGTCAACTTTAGGGTTTTTGCTTATCGTGTCGGAACCATATAGAGATTAGAGTTTAAATTTGATCGGAAATTTCCGGGTCGTTACAGTACCCACCCGTTAAAGAAATTTCGTCCTCGAAATTTGGTAGAGGTTGTCATAAATAACAATAGGAATGTTTTCATGACGAATATGAGGTAATAATGAAATTTTATCATTATTGAAAGATTTAGATAAAACGATTCGGTTATGTGAGACGCACTAGCGAAGCTATCACAAAAGAGTGAAATGAGTAAATATAGAATTGTTGTAACCGATGACGTGATTATGATCGATTTCCGGGATTTAAGGGTTTTAAAGAAAATCTTATGTAATAAGATTTAGTTTTGCGGCGATCAGGATCTTCTTTGATTTAACGCGGCAATCTGTTTTGATTTCTTTGTCGAATATTTCACTATAAATTTACCTCCTTCCCTTTCTTTCTTCCCACATCTTCTATTCTTTCTCTTTAGTTCCTACTTTAAGACATTCGCTAATATGCTCCATCCCATTCTAATCCTTGTTATATTTCTAACTTTCATATCTTTCATTCTTCTTTTTCATCTATCACCAGAAGAATCTATTCTCTTTTATCCTTTCCTTGGAATTATAATGTTTTTAATTCTCCCGTGCCTTTACGTTGCAATACGTATTGATATGCACGGTTTGTAGTTTCGGGGTTGTTGTTAGGTTTTATACCTTCCCTTATATTTCGATGTTCCTACTCCCGTCCCTTAAAATCATTGTCATCCACAGTTAATGCTCTCTCTTATTTGCTGTGGTTTATGTTTCTATTTCTATTCTGAGGTTTTGTCCCTTCGTTTCTTCTTCCCGTCCTCGAGCCAAGCGAACAATGGTCCGAAATTCGTAGGTAGGAAATTTGGAATGAACCTAGCTATTGGTTTTAGAATGAAATTGTAATGGCACGATCTTGATTCGTTAAATTACTCGAATATTCCGGAAAAATAGAACTATCAAGGTGATACGTTCTAATATGTTTGGAGACTTGATAGAATGTAAGAGCCGTGTAACATGGCACATGATGACGGTACTGTGAATCATCACATTCCATTAGAAACTTAACATGACTTACTGTAATATAATGAAGTTGATCAAGTTTCATTATATTATACTAATTCATGCATCAGTTCCCAACACTACTTCAAATCATTTATATTTTAATCTCGGAAGTTTCAGAATTTAGAAATTAACACAGTTTCTTTTATATTGTAACGCAGATGTTACGGAGAGATAAATGATCGCAGATAGGAATAGTTGTAAAAATATCTCCAGAAATATGAAAAATATGTATAACGAATGATATGAAGATATCTTATAATATCTAAGATAAGATGATGATGAAGAATATCATCCGGGCAAGGTTTTGAATAAAGAGTAGGGTTCTTACTGACGGTTTCAGCAGGTACGGAATCGTTTGTATTCTTTGAGAGCAGGTTCAGTCCCTGTGATTTATCCACAGCCTCTTTCATACTTTGCTTCATCCGTTTTCTAGTTCCAAACTTTTTTTTTTTTTTTCAGCTTTACCACCTTACTATTCTTTGTCATCAAACTTTTGACCGTTAAAGTCGTTTACAGTTTTTGCTGCTTCGTTAGCATTTCAAGAACTATTTCATAGTCCCGGGTGTTTTTCAGAAACTTCACGTTCAGATTATGAAATTCTTAGGGATAGACATTATAGATATGATGGAAGAAGTTCCGCGAGATTTTCAAAATACTGATTGTTGATTTCGCCAAAAGGATAACGATCTGCTGGTGCACCTGTTGATGTTGTCGAGGGATATAAAAGGTTTTCCGGTAATGACGGCGAAAGAACAAGGTATAAATATCATGATTATAATAGAAATAATCTCACTGAAAAGTCGAAGTGGAGCTGTGACAAAATTAGCTTCTTGAAAAGGAATTGTAGGGTTGTTCTTGCTAATAAATGGCAAAGGATTCAATACGTTATGTGTTAAATTATGAATTTGGGTTCGAGAGTTCTTCAGGTGTATAACTGTATGTATAAATCTTCATTCCGTAGGCGAGGTGCGGCGGGTTCAACTTCTCGGTCGAGGTGTTTTCAGGAATCATGAAAGGATTTGAATGCGAATTGTAATCGTCAAGTTACGAATGAGGTTTAAGATAAAATCAAGTGGCAAGCTTGAAGAATTGTTTAGCTTCATATGTTACAATCAACATTTTAATTCATTTTAATTGTCCAGAGTTAGCCGGAACAGTTAGCGTGGAATCCTTAATAGATTTTTAATTAGTTAAATCGTGTGTTTCTAACAATTTTTTTTTTCCAATGTTTTCTTCTTTATGCCACTTGTTGGATTCTGGTAGGTCAAAATCCGAATATGAAATTTGATTGAAAATGGTTATTCTGGGGTGAGCGGATACGAATATCGGTGGTTGTAAGTAAGATAATAGATAACTGTTGAATCAGATTCAAGAATGTACAATATAACTTATTAATGTGAATTCTAAATATTCCTCGGGTACTACCCACCCGTTAAAATATTTTCATCATTAATAGTTTGTACGAAGGAATTTT
Organism: Rutidosis leptorrhynchoides; assembly: GCF_046630445.1. Lineage (NCBI taxonomy): Eukaryota > Viridiplantae > Streptophyta > Magnoliopsida > Asterales > Asteraceae > Rutidosis > Rutidosis leptorrhynchoides. Next base: position 270,405,001 of record NC_092339.1, on the reverse strand, counting down.
TAATTACTATCTTTATGAAAATATACTTGCATATATATTTTATTCAGAGATAATCATAGATTTAATGAGTCAATAAGATATTAAACTCATTTGATTTATCGTTAATTCTAGATTACATAATCTCTAAGACTTTAGAAATTACATAATCGTCATACGATACGTAAAGCGAAGATAATCGATGTAGAACGATATATAGAACGAAGATCATACTCGAAGTACAGATATTGAGTCGTGTGATGTTGATATTCGAGATACAGATTGTGATGTTGAGATTTAAGGCGCGGTTGTGATTGGGGTGATAAGGTACTGTCGGCGTTGACGATGGTAGTACGGATTATGCTGCTGGTGCTGCTGTTGGTGTTTGTAACCTTCGCACCATATTCTCCAAAACCACTACCCGAGCACGGAGTTCGTTGACTTCTTCTATTATACCGGGATGATTGACGGTTGGAACGAGCGAATGAACAAGATTTGAAATATGGGATAGTATGTAATCATGACGAGATACTCTAGAAATGAGCGAGAAAATGGTGTTTCGAATAGGTTCGCCGGTAAGTGCTTCAGGTTCATCGTTAAGAGGACAATTTGGTGGATGGAATGGATCACCTTCTTCTTGCCTCCAGAAATTTAGTATATTACGAACCCATCCCCAATTCATCCAGAATAGATGATGGGAAATTGATTGATCCATTCCGGTAACGCTGTTCTCGGAGCTCGAATGGAAATCCATATCGGCGAAGCTATCGAAGTCGGAGGAATTTGAGCTGGATGAAGAATCCATCTTGTATGGTCGGAGAAATGAATTTTTGGTTTGGAATAGATTATAGGAGTTGGGTTTGGTACTCTTCAATACATAATTTACATATGTATATATAATATCAAAATCCAATGAATTACGGAGAATCTTTGAAATACGTCAGGCAATGTCTATAGTAACAGATACGCTAGGATATGAATTTTGTCTATACACTATCGATGCACTAAATGCAGTAAGACGTGTCTAGACTTAAGAATGATAAGCAGGAAGTTCCCTAAGAATGATAAGCAGATGATTTCCGACTAGGATTGATAAGCAAAACTTTTGACAGGCAGACACGGTCAAAGTCCAGACTCACTTAATGTATCCTAACAACTACTAGTTAGACACACTAATGCAAGGCCTGGTTCGCTAAGACCAACGCTCTGATACCAACTGAAAGGATCCGAAACTAATCATCCGGACGTTGTCCATATTGATTACAAACGAATTACAATAGTTGATAACATTGCGAGGTACTTGCCCTCTGTATGATACATCTTACAAACGTTGCATTTATTCTTAAAAGGCAATCTATAGTTACATCCATAATTGACATATTCGCCTGACATTTCATAATATTCAAATGACCTAAACCGCCATTTACTTAATAATAGTCTCTATGAACTTCAATGACTCGAATGCAACGCCTTATGATATAAGTCCTTAATGGCCTCAAGTAGTATCCTTAGTACGAGATAATGCACAGCGGAAGACTTAATTCATACCTGAGAATAACATGCTTTAAAATGTCAACATAAAGTTGGTGAGATATAGGTTTAATGTCGACAGCGATATAAATATAGACCACAAGATTTCATATATAAACATTTTAATAAAAATATTCTAAGTGGTTGAGCACTTGGTAACCATACTTAACAATTAATCACGTCGCATATTCCCTTTAATATGAAATCTTACTACACTGTACCAAGTATAGTCACGAAACGAAGTACTGTGCAACCGTTGAATACTGGTCGTCCAGTCCGGTTGGGGTTGTCAGGCCCGATAGATCTATCAACAGGATTCGCGTTTACAATACCGCTGTAAATATTAGTTACCAAGCTACAGGGAAGTATGCCAGTGGTACAACTCAACGTAGAATATATTTTTCAGTTACTTGTGTCCATAACGTAAAACATAAAATACATGTATTCTCATCCCGAAATATTTAGAGTTTAAAAGTGGGACTATATACTCACTTTCGTCTTGAAGATATATATAATTTGACTTGGTCTCCGGTTGATATCACGAACCTATCCATATATAATATATCAATACCTTTTCTTTTTAAACAAACGTCACATATATATACTTGTTATACTTTTAATACTTTGAATAATTCCTTAGTCCGTAGTTAGCAGCTCGTTGTTAGTAATTCAATTTTAATGGTTCATTTTTAGATGTTTAATATACCCGCAATGAAATAAATAAAACCCCCAACGAAATAAATAAAACCCCATCGTATATGTATTGGTCGAGATTAATCTTGACCCACGGTACCGGTGTTGTCAAATGACGTGTTGCGTACATAAAGTACCGGTGTTGTCAAATGACGTGTTGCGTACAAACATGGGATCTTATGATTAATCTTCTCGTGTTGTTTACGGGTGATCCTGAACTATATAAAATTGAATTATAAGTACATATATATAAAATATCATGTTATCTTAGAAATATGTGATTTATTTAATTTTTCCCAATTAATCCCGAAGTTAAACAAGTCTAGGATAACCAATTTTGTTTCGGTCATAGTTTCTTCGTTACAAATCCGTTTTCGTTGATTCAACTTGCCATCTCCTTGGATCGAGTCCCTCTTTAAGACTATGAACTGAAAATACCTTGGTTTGTATTCAAAATCACACGGAATAGGTGAAACTTTAGTGAAACTTATGATGTTAAACATTTTTGTTACAAAAAAATAACACTTAATGACCATTTTTCTAAAAAATACTTATACTTTGAATTAAATCATGAAATTTTTATGTGTTAACATATTTATAGTAAAAATCATTTTTCCAGAACATAAACCTCCAATTCAAAGTTTAAGATAGTTTTTAATTATCCAACCCAAAACAGTCCCCGGTTACACTCCGACGTCGTAAAAACAGTTTTTAAGATATTCTTTGAAAAACCAAGTTATACTTTGTTAAGTTAGCATATATTTAAGTTATATTACAGGTCTTTAAGTATTTTAAAAGTTAAGTTAGAAGGATCTATTTAGTTTGCAAACAAGTTTGAAAACTTTCAAACTATGTTCTTGTTGTTAAAATTGTATACCACAAAATATGATAGCTATATATATATGAATCGAATAAGGTTATGAACATAGATACTACCTCAAGTTCCTTGGACAAGGTTGCTGTAAAAGAGGAGTAAAAAGCTAGAACCAAAAGGGTGATGGAATTGGATGAAAGATTGGAAGTAAGTTTGTGTTCTTGGAAGGATTTCTTGAAGTGTTTTTGTATGGTTTTCTTATGGTGTTTAAGTAAGGTTTTTGAAGCTAAATGATGGGGAAAATGCTTGGAGATGATCAAGTATGAAGTTAAGAGTATTTTGAGAGAGAAATGGAAGTGTAAGTATGATAAAATGGGGTGAAGAAATGGTGTGCATGCATAAAAACGTTTTTAGGTTATAAAGGAAAAAAAAGATACCTAACTTTGTTTTCTTGCTAAATAATTCATGCTACTTGACAAATGATTGGTTCCACATGTTTCTTAATCATTTAAGGCTGCTAAGGAGCAGATTTTTATTGGTATATACCAATAGTAAATACATCTAGAAGCTGCGTATGATACGGGTACATATACCCTAGGTATACGTATAGAAATCTTTGAGAAAACGGAACTAGAATTCAAATATAGCTATCTTTTGTAAATATACTTATATTGTTTTATGTATTTAAGTCTTTAAAAGTGATTAAATACATTACTTATACGATATATGTATAAACATTATAGGTCATAAGTATTTAAGTCAAATAACGTTACGTATGGTTATCGTTTTGAAAACTTAAGTTAGTAGTTTCAAAATATACTTATAACTTATTGTTATTAATACAAAATGAGATATTAAAACATTCTTAGATCATGTTAAATATGTATATATACATATATATACACAAACGTATAATTATCATATATTGTATAGTTCGTGATATCATCGGTCAAACTAGACGGTCAAACGTTGTGTAAAACTCTTTTCGAAAACATAAGTCTCAACAATTTGGATTGCTTATCATGTTAGTAAGGTTTAATTTATGTAAATATTAATCTTATAAGTATAGAACGATCGAAAAAGTGCGGGTCAACTTTAGGGTTTTTGCTTATCGTGTCGGAACCATATAGAGATTAGAGTTTAAATTTGATCGGAAATTTCCGGGTCGTTACAGTAACCGAGAAGTGCTACTTGATGAAGCACATAAGTCAAGGTACTCCATTCATCCGGGTGCAACAAATATGTACTATGATTTGAAGAAAGATTATTGGTGGCCCGGTATGAAGCGTGATGTGGTTAAGTATGTTGAACAATGCGTCACGTGTTTGCAAGTTAAAGCCGAACACCAAAAACCGTACGGTAAGTTACAACCCTTGGAAGTCCCGAAATGGAAATGGGAGCACATTACCATGGACTTCATTACTAAGTTACCGAAGACGGTGAGAACCCAATGTGATACGATTTGGGTGATAGTTGATCGATTGACGAAAAGTGCTTTGTTTCTTCCCATTCGGGAAACGATATCATCGGAGACTTTATCCAAGTTGTTTATTAAGGAGGTGATATCGAGACATGGGGTTCCTATATCTATTTTTTCGGATCGAGATACTCGTTTTACGTCCCGCTTTTGGAACAAGTTTCATGAAGATTTAGGTACTCAATTGAAAATGAGCACGGCGTATCATCCTCAAACGGACGGTCAAACTGAGTGTACGAACCAAACGTTAGAGGATATGTTAAGGGCGTGTATGATTGATTTCGGTGGTAGTTGGGATGAGCATTTGCCTTTGGTGGAATTCTCGTACAATAATAGTTATCATACTAGTATCGGGATGCCACCATATGAGATGCTTTATGGGCGTAGGTGTCAAACCCCGATTTGTTGGGGTGAAGTGGGACAAAAGGAAATCGGGAGTTCCAATTTGGTTTTGGAGATGAATAGTAAAATTGAGATGATTCGGGCTCGACTTAAAGCGGCGCAAGATCGACAAAAGTCTTATGCCGATAAAGGTAGGAGAACGATTGAGTTTCAAGAAGGTGACATGGTGATGCATAAGGTTTCTCCATGGAAAGGTGTTATCCGGTTTCGGAAACGAGGAAAGTTAGCTCCTCGGTTTATTGGTCCTTTCAAGGTTTTGGCACATGTTGGTGAGGTTTCTTATCGACTAGAGTTACCCGAAGAACTCGCGGGAATTCATAACACATTTCATGTTTCCCATCTTCGTAAGTGTCTTGCGGATGACTCGACTTGGGTGCCTTTAGATGAGATTACGTTAAATAACAAACTAGAGTATGCGGAAGAACCGGTTGCAATCCTTGATGAGAAGGTTAAGATGTTGCGAAACAAGGAAGTTAGAACTTTCAAAGTGCAATGGCGACATCGAAAGGGTTCCGAGTTTACATGGGAATCCGAAGAGTTTGTCTTGGCCTATCTTTCGGCTTGTCATGAGGCTTGGATCGCGAGGACGCGCTCCAATTTAAGTGGGGGAGAGTTGTAACATCCCGTTTTCTTGTACGTATCGAAAGGTACATACTTAACCATTTGTACATTTGTAACTCATTAGATATAGGTGTGTATGTGTATATATATATATATATATATATATATATATATATATATATATATATATATATATAAATGTACTTGTTAATGTGTGCATAAATAAGTTTATAAATGAGTTTCGGTTAGTGTTAAGTCTTGTGAGACTTAGATATGAGATTTAGACGTGTATTGGAAGCTTGAACGAATTGAATGTTGTGTAAAACGATTTTTGTGTTTCAGGTTGTCGAGCTGCCCAGATACAGCGTTAGGCCGCGCCGCGGCAAAGCAAGCAAACCAGGAACAAAATTGAGTTAAGGGAGGTCGATTTTTATGTTGTATGTCGCGCCGCGACAAATGGGCCGCGCCACGGCAATACTGCTGGACAGACTCCGGTTTTAGCTCAAATTAAATGAATTTAAGGGGCAAATTGGTAATTTAACGTGTAGATCTGATGGGAGCATTAAATCTCCACCACTTGTTCATTTAATTCAATTTCTTTTTCTCTTTTCTTTCCATTTTCTCTCCCAAAACACAAAACCCATTTAGATTAAATTTAAGATTTGGAGTTGGAGAATTGTGAATCAAACCTTGGAACAAGAATTAAAGTTGTTCCTTGTGTCTCAAACTATGCGTTGATAGTCTCGGTAAGTTCTAACTCTAAGTTTGAGTTTTAATTGGTTAATGGCTAGGGTTTTGGTTACTAGAGACTTGTATGACCCTTTTGGGGGTAAAATGGGCGAATTTGGGTTATGTTGTGGTAATGAAACCCTAATGGCCACAAACTAGGGTTTTGGTCTTATGATTTGGGGTTGTAAGTGTCAAATGGTGTTGCTAGGCACTAATACACTTTTAGATTTATGAAAGAAGTGTTAATGGGTAAGTTTGGCTTGATTGAGAGGCTAAGTAATTTAAAATGGGTCAAAATGTACTAGTTGACCTAGTTTGGGTGAAATGGGTATGAATTACCCTAAGTTTGTGTTAATTGAAGTTAGTAGACTTTAATGCACTAGCTTTAGTGGTTAAAGCCGGGTCTTGGCCATTTAAGGGCGGTATTGGTGTGGTTGAGTCATTTAATGCGAATTGGGTCATTAAATGCTCAAGTATGTGTAATGTGGTTAATTCCACTAGTTGGTATATTGAATGTGTACTTAATGAATTAGGTACATTTCCTTGAAGCTCGGACGTGCATAATCATCATCCTTGTGTCAAGGTGAGTGGAATAAGTAGAGTTGTACGTATATGATGTGCTTATTTATACGTAAGGATATGTGTTGTCCTAGTTAGCGATATATGTGTTGTACACTAACGAATTATGAACGGATATGTATTGTCTAAATCAGCGATATATGTGTTGTACGCTAACGGTTTATTAAATGGATATGTGTTGTCCAAGTTGGTGTTATATGTGTTGTACACTAATGATCTTATGAACGGATATGTGTTGTCCAAGGGTTGGTGATATATGTGTTGTGCACTAACGGTTGTTATGAACACCGATGGGAATTTTGAGTACCATTCCTTTTTGCTATTGGTTAACCATGGTTGTGTGAATGTGTATTTAGCATATTAAATTATGAACTATATGCTATTGTCGGTTGCTAGCTCCTTGTGAATTATGGATTGTAGTTTATGCATGATGTTTACATGCTTGTCGAATAGCTAGCTTGTATGCGGTATTGTGTAAGTGATTCCAAGTAAGTAGGTTATATATGAACATGTATAATTATTGCATTCACTAAGCATTAGCTTACCCCTCTCGTTGTTTATCTTTTTAGTTGCAGGTGCGGATAAGGGCAAAGGGGTTATCGGGAACTAGGTGGCCTTTGATGATGTTTTGTTGAAGTTTGAAAATTGGCCTAACGTTTTGGGTAGTTTTGTCCCAAACCATGCTCAAAGGGTCGTTTGGATTATAAACTATCGTTGTAGTGGGTCAAACTTGTATTGAACTTAATTAATGGCCTTCGTGCCTTTTGTACACATTTAAATTGTTGAACGTCTAAATGGAACTTGTGGATTGGTTTACATATTTTATTGGCGCGTATATGTGTATCATTACAAAAAAAAATTTATCGTATGGAATACGGGTTGGGTTGTTTCAGATATATTAGTATATCATGTTATCATGATAATGTAACAATTTAACATCTCATTAAATATAATAACAATGGAATTAATTACATTTAACGAAATCGTTAACTTAAAGGTTCCGAAACAACACGTACATGTAACGACTAACGATGACTTAACGACTTAGTTAAAATGTATATACATGTAGTGTATTAAGATGTATCAATACAATTTTGAAAGACTTCAAGAAACATACCAAAGTACTTCTATTTAACAAAAATGCTTACACTTACATTCCCATTCGTTTTCATCAACAATTCTACTCGTATTCATTCAAGTATTGTACTCGTATTATACCCAGCTTCTAGATGTATATACTATTGGTATATAATAAAAATCTACTCCTTAGCAGCCCTAAATGATTAACCAACATGTGGAACCAACCATTTGGCAACTAGCTAGAATTATTACACTAAAAATCAAACTACAACTTGCTTATAACTACTCCCTCATTCACGAAATTGAGCACACACACATACACTTTCATTTTTCAATTTTCTTTCATCCATTTGAACTCTCTCTAGTTCTATGATGATGTTCTAAGTGTTCTTCATCATCTTCATCAAAATCTACATCAATCTAGCTCATAAATCCATACATAAATCAACTTACAAAACAACTACTCGAGAACACTTCAAGAACACTTTCAAATTTGCAAGTCTACTTCCAAGCTTTCAAATCCATTCCATGTAATCATCTAAGATTATGAAACCTTTGTTATTTATAGTAGGTTATCTTTCTAAATCAAGGTAATATTCATATTCAAACTTTGATTCGATTTCTATAACTATAATTATCTTAATTCAAGTAGTAATCTTACTTGAACTTGTTTTCGTGTCATGATTCTACTTCAAGAACTTCCAAGCCATCAAAGATCCTTTGAAGCTCAAGTTATTTTTTTATCATTTACAGTAAGTTTACCTACTATAGTTGAGGTAGTAATGGTGTTCATAACCTTGTTCGATTCCTATATATAAAACTATCTTATTCGAAGATTATAAGTTGTAATCACTAGAACATAGTTTAGTTAATTCTAAACTTGTTCGCAAACAAAGTTAATCCTTCTAACTTAACTTTTAAGATCAACTAAACACATGTTTTATATCTATATGATATGCTAACTTAATGATTTAAAACTTGGAAACACGAAGAACACCGTAAAACCGGACATACGCCGTAGTAGTAAAACCGGGGGCTGTTTTGGATTGGAAAAATAAAAATTATCTTAATCTTTGAATTTAAAGTTTTTTTTCTGGAAAAATGATATTTCATATGAACATGATACTATATCCAAAAATCATGGTTAATGTAACGACCCTGGATTTTCCAACTTTTAATTAATAATGTTTATTATTAATGCTTGCGTGTTAATGAATGTATTTTATTACATTTACTTGTTACCGTACATGACTTATAATTGCCCGACACTTCTTTGTGACACGCGAACTTTTCACGAATAATATTTAGAATATTATTTACATTCATGATTAATTAATATTAATCATTTTTAATTAACTAGTGTTAGTAGTTAATTACTTGAGCTTATTTATTTAATTAATTGTTACATGCTAAAGACTTGGGCTTTTATTAATGGATACATGTTAATGGACTTGGAAGCCCACCCTACTTCTCTTAATGGATTAATTAAGAGCCCAACATTATGTTAATGATGCTTTAAGCTTAATCATGGAGTAACTAGCTCAAGAGGAATCTAGTTACTTACACATTTACACCACATTCCAACACCATTTAACATTATTACCATTTTGAGCTCACACCTTCCCCCATGCATGAAAGTTGAAAACTTGACCTTCCCTTCTTGGCCATAAAAGCCGTAGGTTTTGATGGGTGGGAGGTGGTTTTGTTTTCAAATTTTGTTACTTATTCATTTGTGATACTTCCTCATTTCACACACACTCTTACTTGCATTCTTTTTCTCTCCTTTTTCTCTCAAATATTGTAAGTAACAAGGCTTCTTTTTCTCTTCTTTTTCTTGCCAAAACTGAAATATATATAATCATAAATCATCATCATTACTTGTTCTTTGTTTGTTAATTAATTACTTGTTGTTGTTTATTGTTGTTAAGGATCAAGTTCTTTAACTTGTATCTTCATGTATCTTGGTTACTTTCACCCTTTGTTTGTAAAGAACCAAGAACAAAGAATCTAAACTTTCTAGTTTATGGTTCTACACTTAATGTTTTAAAGATTTAAAGTTCATGAGTTGTAAAATCATTACTTGAATCGATGTTTGTAAACTTAAGGTTTACTTTCTTAAAGATCAAAGCCTTGGCTTGAATCTTTAAAGTATGGACAACCATGAACTTGTTACTTGTAGATTTAACTTATTTCTTCATTTTATGTACTTTAAAGTTGAAATGTTGATAATTTGGTCAAGTATTACTAGTTAATCTTGATCTCATATTTCTTGAAACTAAAAGTTAACTTTATAAGTTCAAGAACATAGAAGTATAACTTTCTAGTTATAACTTCATATACTTATGAAAGATCTAAGTTTCTATAGCTTATGGTCTTCTTATTTTGTTGTAAACAAGAGCTTGTAAGCTTACATACACTTTACAAGATGAGAATCTAAGTTTCATAACTTATGGTTTCATTAAAGTAAAGATTCAAGCGTTATGACTTAGGATTTAACTTAGTAACTTTAGATCTAGACTTTTGGGTCTTGGATCTTCAAGATCTAACTAAGAACTATGTTCTACAACTTAAGATCTTGATTATCTAGTTTACTTTCAAGTTTGTAGCTTAATATTACTTTTAGAGTTCATGTATGTGTCGGATCTAAGATCTTGATGTAACTTTGGTTCATCAAACTACTTGCAACACTTAATTGAGTTGTGCTACTTATCTTATACTTACACTTGTGTTATGATGCTCAAAAAACTTGGTAAAGATGATGCAAACACATCAACGAGTTGTACACTTGAAGCTATATGCATCAAGGATGAGAATCGTGATGAGCATCGAGCACCAAGAACCCACTGGAATACTAAACCTACTATTTATTGGGTCTGGTCAGAATACCTGGGCTACTGTGAAGTTGATTTTCAGTTAGCTCTGTTCGAGTAGATAATTTTTTGTTTAAGACTCGTCTTAATCCGAGTTACGGTTTAGGATCTATGGCCCTCCGAACGTCACTATGTCCTTTTAACGTTGTGCTAAAAATTATGACCTACTCGCACTTAAACGGTCGCCACGGTCAAAAAAAGACGAGTTTGGTTCTGGAAATTTCACCTCAACTAAAGAACTCATATACGGAGCCATGGCCACTGGTCCCACCTCAATTCAGTTTTTATAGAGGCCGTGCCGACTGACCGAATTCAGCCTTTGTTTTAAACTCTTTTCTAGAATGAAACTTACTTTATACTTTTTGTTTGATGATGAATGATGATGATACTTAAGACCTAATTTACATACTTATAATCCTATTGGGACGATTTACTGACTTAGTAACTTTTAACTTAGGTTGAGGACTTTTCGGACTTACATACTTGCTTACTTTCCCGAACCAACTTTACTACTACTTTACCACTGTGAGTTATAGCATCCCTTTTTACTTTAACTATTTTGAGAACTGAGAATACATGCGCATTTTACGTTTTACATACTAGGCACGAGAACTTAAACATTATATATGTGTGGGTTATACAACGGCATAAACTTTCCCCTTAGCTAGCTAACGTTTAGTCATTGGTTTTTGAACCGTGAACGCGAATCTTAGATATGGATCCATAGGGCTTGACATCCCCACTCAGGCTAGTAGCGCTAGCATTTAACAGGTGTTTAATACTTCATAAACATACGCACTCGCCAAGTGTACTTTTAGGGGGTGATAAACGTTAAGTTAGTTACCAAGTGCCCACGGTTAAACATATACTTTACATACTATTTTGAAACACTCTTTGAAGCACTGAAATCTCGTGGCCTACCTTACATTACTGTTATACTTAAACTATAGCTCACTAACCTTTGTGTTGACGTTTTTAAGCATGTTTTTCTCAGGTGCTTAAGGTTGATTGCTTCCGCTGTTCTACTAGTCATGCCTTGTAGACACCCGCTGCGCTTGTTAGAGTTGTCACCGCATGAAACGTTTTATTTGCATTCAAACTATGTTACCTTTTGAAACAGTGATTTGTAATGACCATTGGGTCACGTACTATTACTAATTGCTTATGTTCGTTGAAGCATACTTTTGTTGTAAGACATTTGATGTTGGTTAAGACATCACCTTTATTCATGAATGCAAACTTCTTTTGAAACTGCATATAGTATTTGACCTTGTAATGATCCTGTTGTTGATGATTCGTACACGATGGTTTTGTACAGGGCATCACAGTTAAACACAAAGTTGAAGTATGTTTTTCAAAATGGTCATCAAAATGTCGTTCTTTCGACGGAAATGACTACCTCTTTCAAAAACGACTTGTAACCTGTATTTTCGACTATAAACTTATACTTTTTCTGTTTCATTTCATAAATTTCAGTTCATTATAAAACCATAGCAACTTGATTCACTCAAAACGGATTTAAAACTAAGAAATGATGGGTAAAACAAAATTGGATAAATTTACTAGTTTAGCTACGAAAATTTTATAACAAATCTATAGTAACCATAACTTAACTAACTTATATTGTATTATACATGTAATCTAACATATATTATGTAATCTTGGTAGACCATAGACACGTATACAATGTTTTGACATATCATATCGACGTTATCTATATATATTATTTGGAATAACCGTAAGTCACTCTATATATGGTAATGCTCGAGTTAGTATATAAAGGGTCGAGGTTAATTCTAAAATAATATATATACCTTGAGTTTTGATCGAGTCTGAGACATGTATACAATGGGTCGTGGATTGATTTGAGATAATATATTTATTTATGTACTACTAACTGTGGACTACTAATTGTGGACTACTGAAGTTGGACTGCTAACTTAACAACTTAAATCGTTAACACGTAATAAAATAAGATATGAATATATTTCTATCATACTTTGATATATGTATATATTTGTTATAGGTTCGTGAATCGACCCATGGCCAAGTCTTATTTCCGACGAAGTAAAAATCTGTGAAAGTTAGTTATAGTCCCATTTTTACTAGCTAATATTTTGGGATGATAATACATGCAGTTTTATAAATGTTTTACAAAATAGACACTAGAACTTGAAACTACATTCTATGATGGATTACGAATACCGAATATCACCCTTTTTAGCTTGGTAACCTAAGAATTTGGGAACTGGCCCCAAATTGACGCGAATCCTAAAGATAGATCTATGGGCACTAACGACCCCCATCCTAAGAGTTTGGATGCTTTAGTACTTCGATTTTTGTACAGATGTGTTAATCCTGTACGTATACAGATGTGTTAATCCTGTATCTTTGGGGATATTCTATATGCATTATGTGAATGTCGGTTACCAGGTGTTCATCATATGAATGATTTTTATGGTTATTTATGAAGAATGAAATCTTGTGGTCTATTATTACAATCTACGATATTGGTTAAACCTATAACTCACCAACATTCTTGTTGACATTTTAAGCATGTTTATTCTCAGGTGATTGTTAAGAGCTTCCGCTATTGCATACTAAATTAAGGACAAGCTTTGGAGCCTATGTTTGTAATATATTCTTTAAAAACTGCATTCAGAGACTTAAATTGTTGTATTGTAAACCATTATGTAATGATCGTGTGTAAACGCTATATTTTAGATTATCATTACTTGATAATCTATGTAATTTTTTTAAACCATTATCGATAAAATAAAGGTTATGGATTGTTTTAAAATCGAATGCAGTCTTTGAAAAACGTCTCATATAGAGGTCAAAACCTCGCAACGAAACCAATTAATATGAAACGTTTATAATCGATATGAACGGGTCATTTCAGTTGGTATCCGAGCGTTAGTCTTAGAGAACCAGAAATTTGCATTAGTATGTCTTATCGAGTTTGTTAGGATGCATTAGTGAGTCTGGACTTCGACCATGTTTTTCTTTAAAAACGATTGCTTAACACGTTTGTTGGAAACTATATATTGTTAACATGTAAATAATATGTGATATATTAATCTCTTAATGTACTTGCTATTGTATGATAGATGTCTACCTCTAGTACAAATCCCATCGACTCACCCAATAATAATGAAGAGTTGAATGTATTTTGGGAAGATTCACAAATTCCGGAAGAAGAGGAATCGAAAGAAGAAGAGGAACCGGAAGAAGAGGATCTGGAGGAGGAAATATTAGGAACCACAGAAAAACAATTAAATAAAAGAAAATCCTCAACCAATGGACTAAAGTTAAAAATGGTCAATGGTGTTTCCGCCGAGGAAGAAAAATATTGGGAAGATTACCAATTTTCCGATTAATCGGATCCCGACGAGGATTCCGATGATGTTCTAGAAATTACCCCGACCCAATTTAAAATAGGAAAAGAAAACAATAAGGGAAAAGCTATCAACATAGAGAAACCCGAGTCCAAAACCGATGAACTCTATGTTAACATGAAATATCCTGATGGGATATATCGTAAACACCCGTATTTCTTAAACTTTAACTATAATCCAGGAACATCTAAGCCACCAGGATTTTCTAAACCATTTGTGAAAAGGACAGCTCGTATTAGAGGAGCACCATGTATCCCTAGGAAATTAGTCTGAAGAGGAAGAAACAGGTGAGTTGGGATAAAGAGTTGTAATCATGTTGTGTAAGATATGTATTATAGTGTGCTTGTACTTTTATGTTATATGTAAAAATTGCTTGGATTGTTTGATAATTATCTTTTATGAATCTAATCTTCGTCTATTTTACAGTATAAAAACACAAATTGAACGTTAAGGATAAACAACCGAATATTTTAGAAGATCTACCACGGGATATGATTGCTGAAATCGTGTCTAGAATCGGTCAGAATTCATCGGCTCAATTGTTTATGGCGAGATTAGTTTGTAAGACATTTGAAAGACGTTCCAGGCATGCCTTGGTTTATAAAAGGCTTTCCTTCGATAGATGGTGTATATCACATTGGGGAGACCCTAAGTTACGTCGTGTTTTCTTTAAGGCTTTGAGTGCAGGAAACCCAAATGCAATTTTACGCTACGGGTTGAGAGCCTATTTTGACTCCACATATCCTAACATAGGACTTAGTGCATTAGAAAGAGCTTCAAACATGCAACTTAAAGAAGCATGTTATGTTTACGGGTTAGTAATGTTCGCTTCTCACCAAATTGAGAAAAAGAACATCGGGTTGCAACTTCTAAAAGAAACATTTCCACGGGTGACAGATACAGTAGTTGGGGTGAGAAATAAGGTTTTTAGATTATTACGGGGCTGTTGGGCATTACCTAACCCCCATCCTTTTGACGACGTTACAACATGCAGCATAGCCAACGGTCACAACGGTTATTTTCCACAAGACCAAGGATGGGAAATAGTATTAGTAAAACCCGAATGCGTGACTTGTTTCTGGACCTATGAATTACGTATCTTTATTGCCTTCACTGAATGACTTGCGCTTAACTAGAATTTCCTTCGCAACTACCTTGTATCAAAGTTATTATGTACTATATTTCATGCTATATGAAAATAGCGGTATTGTACGTTTGTAAATTATTGTATAAAAGTTTGAACGCGAAAAATTATTGTAATCAGTTTTTCATATAGAATTGCAGTAGTTGAATTGTATATTAGCTACTAAGTATGAACTTAACGGGTAGGTACTACCCGAATTAAAAATTATAAAATGCTAATATGAAGAAAAAGTTTTTATAAAATGCTACTAAGTTGAATTGTATATTATGCTATGAAATACTATTGACTACTCTTAAAATTCTATGTGATTAACTAAATTCTTTTGGCTATTTTTGAAGGAAATGGCACCGACGACTCGTCAGATCTTGAACATGAGCGAGGAAGACTTCCGTGCTTTCCTTGCAGCAAACATAGCTGCATACAGGCTGCATGCAAAACAACAACAATAACTCAGGGTCTAGCAGTGGAGTTAACTCCACAGAAAACCGTGTAGGATACTCCTACAAGGCTTTCACTACCTGTAAACCTCTGGTATTCGATGGAACTGAAGGACCAGTCGAACTGAAATAATGGACCGAGAAGGTCGAATCTGTGTTTGCTATAAGCAAATGTGCTGAAGAAAAAAGGGTAAAGTACGCCACGCATACCTTCACAGGTACTGCGTTAACATGGTGGAACACCTATCTCGAACAAGTGAGACAAGATGCTGCTTACGCACTACCATGTTCAGCATTCAAACACTTGATGAATGAGCAGTACCGTCCCAGAAATGAAGTCAATAAGCTCAAAACAGAGCTTAGGGAATTACAAGCGCAAGGATTCGATATTACCACATACGAACGACGATTCACAGAGTTGTGTCTATTGTGTCCAAGAGTGTTCGAAGATGAAGAAGAGCAGACCGAAGCATTTGTAAAAGGGTTATCAGAGAGGATTCAGGAGGATGTCAGTGCGAGCGCGCCCACTTCAATGCAAAAGGCAAGCCAAATGGCTCACAAACTTATAAACCAGATCGAGGGAAGGATTAAAGAGCAGGCGGCCGAGGAGGCCAAAATGAAACAAGTCAAGAGGAAGTGGGAAGAAAACAGTGACAAGAGTCGCCAACACAACAACAGTAACTATCGCTTCAACAATCAACACAAAAATCACAACTATAATTGCACCATTTTTTGCCACAATAAACGCAATAACAACAAAAACAACAACTACAACAACCGTCCTATCAACCGCAACAACAACCATCTCAACAACAACAACAACTATAATAACGACAACAAGAGGCATAAAACTCAGTGCTCAAGGTGTGAGACATATCAGCCGGATAGGTTTTGTAAGGAGTTATGCACCAAGTGCAATAGAACGGGTCATAGTACAGTGAAGTGTGAGGCTATTGACCTATGGCCAATAGAATTAACAGACAAATAATGCTATTACTTGTTTTGGATGTGGAAAGCCCGGTCACTTCAAAAGTGATTGCCCAAACCAGGGGAATACTAATGGATAAGGCCGTTGAAGAGTTTTTAATATTAATGTGGTAGAAGCACAGGAAGACCCGGAGCTTGTTACGGGTACGTTTCTTATTGATGAAAAACCTTCTTATGTTTTATTTGATTCGGGTGCGGATAGAAGCTATATGAGTAGAGGTTTTTGTGCTAAATTAAATTGTCCATTAACGCCTTTGGATAATAAGTTTTTACTCGAATTAGCAAAGGTAAATTTATTACGGTGGATAAAATATGTCAGAACCGAGAAATTAAACTAGTTGGCGAAACGTTTAAGATTAATTTTATACCAGTAGAGTTAGGGAGTTTTGATGTGATAATTGGCATGGATTGGTTGAAAAAGTAGATAGCAGAGGTTGTATGTTACAAAAACGCGATTCGCATTGTATGCGAAAAAGGAAAATCCTTAATGGTGTACGGAGAAAAGAGCAACGCGAAGTTAAATCTTATTAGTAGTTTGAAGGCGTAAAAACTAATAAGAAAAAGTTGCTATGTCATTCTAGCACACATTGAGGAGGTCAAACCCGAAGAAAAGAACATCAGTGATGTTTCCGTCGCAAAAGAATTTCCCGATGTATTTCCGAAAGAATTACCGGGACTACCTCCACATCGATACGGTGAATTTCAAATAGATCTTATACCCGGAGCTGCACCGATAGCTCGTGCGCCATATAGACTCGCACCCAGCGAAATGAAAGAGTTATAAAGCCAATTACAAGAACTTTTGGAGCGTGGTTTCATTCGACCAAGCACATCACCGTGGGGAGCTCCTGTTTTGTTTGTCAAAAAGAAGGATGGTACATTCAGGTTATGTATCGACAACAGAGAGTTGAACAAACTTACCATCAAGAAACGTTATCCACTATCGAGAATCGACGACTTATTCGATCAACTGCAAGGTTCGTCGAATTATTCGAAGATCAATTTATGTTCCGGTTATCATCAAATACGAGTGAAGGAGGATGATATTCTGAAGACTGCTTTCAGAACGCGATACGTGTGACGACACGAAAATTTCCAACCAAAATTAAACTAAATATTTATATGATTTTGACACGATAAGCAAAGTCTGTAAAGTTGAGTCTCAAAACTTTTGAACTGTTTTTATGAATTCAATTTGACTTTTGACTACTCCCAACGATTCACCAACCTATAAACGTAAATAGAAATGTACATATAATTAACTATACATATAAATAATTATATATTGTAAAATAAATATAGTATAGAACTGATATGTGATTTAATTATTATGGAAGATAAATTAAAATAACTAAAATTTGTTATTAAATGATTTCGAACATAAATTGTCAACGATTAATAAAGTATTAAATGTATAATGTTATACTTTGAATTTAAATTATTTTGATGTATATAATTAATACATTTATCTAGGTAATGAATCTGGATATGTAAAACATAATTATATCTAGTAATTTGAATATATATATATGATACATAAACATGATTATTACTATATGTATATTGATAAAATATATAATTATTAAATAAATGTTATTATATAAGTATTAAATAATACATAATTAATAATATGTAATGTATATATGTTAAATTTAATTGGAAGTAAAATATAAATGTTATACTAATATTACTTGCATTATTATCAGTACATATTAACATTAATGTCTGTACTGTTGTTATTATATATATTATATATAATATATTGATATAAAAATTTAAAACATGTAACTTGTTATATATTAATTATTACTTGATATTATTGATACCTTTAACATTAATAATCATTATTTTTCTTTTCATTAATAATATTATTAAATATCATTATCATTAGGATTATTCTTAAGTATAATTTTGATTATTATAAATATTATTATTCTTATTATTATCTGTATTAACAGAAATCAGTTATCTTTTATATATTTATATTATTATTAGTATTATTATTTATTATTATTAAAGGTATTATTATTATTTATATATATATTAATTATTATTATCAATTTGAAAAAATCATGAATGAATTTAATCAGTTCACGAATCCATCAAATCTGTATAAGCTTTTGATCGTGTCTGCAATTGTTACCCATCCTTATCACTAGTACAAATTATATTCGATCTATACAGCGATCCTGTTAACAATCTTAATCACTTTTTTTTTTATTTACTTTATATCGTCCTTAGTATCCAGATTTTGTTACACATCCACTTCAAGAATCAATTTGAACCAATTATAGATGTTACGTCAGGTTGTAATCACTCTGTATAATTAGTCAACTGCAAATCAGAATTTGGAAAGAAAAAAAAACAGAAAAACTTCACAAAAACCTGCGATATCTCCGTTCTTCATTCTTTTTGGTCATATTTCAATTTCGAACGAATCTTCCAAATGTATTAATGCAATTTTGTTAGAAATTGTCTAAACAATCTTTCTGCAAAGTTTGAACCCCTTTCTATCGATTGTTAATTTCAAGGTCAAAGTTTTGATTTCAAAAGTCAAAGATTTTGTTCATGAAGAAATTGGAACGTGTTTTGATGTTTTGAATTAAATTGATGATACAGAAAGATTATATAAATGATTATGAACCTTTTTCATTCTGGAATCATAGTCTAAAACATTATAAAAAGTCGAATTTGATTTCAAGTAATGTGTTCTTCATTCGCGACTGTTACAGTACCTGTTTTGCTTATTAACTCAGTCGATTATAAAACGTTTTATATAAATTTCAGATCCAAAAACTAATAAAGTAATTTGTTATTATTTAATTTTGAACCCTGGTCGTTTGTTGTGTCAATGAAGAAGGAGATATGGAAACAGAATTAGAATCCGGCTAATATGTTTAAGTTTGGGTTTATATCAGAAAAACTAGAATGGTCAGATGGTTAGGGTGCGTGTTGTATGAGCGAGTGGTCACGGGTTCGAGTCCATCTTGGGACAAATCTTTTTTAGATAAGCTTCTAAGGTAGCTTTTCTTTTTGTTATAGTTATTTTTATTACTATTACTATTATTAATTATTATTATTATTGTTATTATTATTAATTGTTATTGTTGATATTAATTATTGTTATCATTATAAGTATTATAATCATTATTAATATTATTGTTACTAAAATAGGTATATCTATAAAAGTTATCATTTATTATCATTATTATGATATTATGTACAATTATGAATATTATTAGTAGTATTATGAAAATAATAAAAGTATTGTTTTTTATTAATATTGATATTAGTATCATTTCTATTAGTATAGGAATACATTTAAAATTTGTAATATCATTATTATGATTATTATTGTTATAAGTACTATCTTAACATTATCATTATTATTATTATTTTTATTATATTTATTAACAGTGCTATTATTATTATTAAAACTTATTATCATTACTAACCATTTATTTAAAGTTATCTTTTTAAAATAAAAAAAAAGGATTATGAAGATAAAAATAAAAGTTTAAAAAATATATTATTATAAGTATATATTAACTATATTAACCAATTATTTTAGAAATCCTCATATATAATAATTTAGACATTTTTACTATAACACTAAACAGATATACCTATATATAATTATAATAATATTAATCATTTTGAATATATACACAAATTAAATGTATGTAATATATAAATTAAGATATAATAAATAAATTTCTTCAGTTACGATTACATGTTTTAATATATATATATATATATATATATATATATATATATATATATATATATATATATATATATATATATATATATATATATATATATATATATATATATATATATATATATATATATATATATATATATATATATATATATATATACAAATGGTATAGGTTCATGAATCCGAGGCCAACCCTGCGTTGTTCAATATCGTCATATGTATTTTTACTACAAAATACAGTATAGTGAGTTTCATTACTCCCTTTTTAAATGCTTTTGCAATATATATTTTTGGGACTGAGAATACATGCATTTTTATAAATGTTTTACGAAATAGACACAAGTAATCGAAACTACATTATATGGTTGAATGATCGAAGCCGAATATGCCTCTTTTGCTTGGTAACCTAAGAATTAGTAAATCAGTCTACTAATTGACGTGAATCCTAAAGATAGATCTATTGGGCCCAACAAACCCCATCCGTTGTAGCGGATGCTTTAGTACTTCAAGTTTTTATATCATGTCCGATGGATGTCCCAGAATGATGGGGATATTCTTATATGCATCTTGTTAATGTCGGTTACCAGGTGTTCAATCCATAGAATGATTATTTTTGTCTCTATGAATGGGACGTATATTTATGAGAAATGGAAATGAAATTCTTGTGGTCTATTAAAATGATGAAAATGATCGATTATGATAAACTAATGAACTCACCAATCTTTTGGTTGACACTTTAAAGCATGTTTATTCTCAGGTATGAAAGAAATCTTCCGCTGTGCATTTGCTCATTTTAGAGATATTACTTGGAGTCATTCGTGACATATTTCAAAAGACGTTGCATTCGAGTCGTTGAGTTCATCAAGATTATTATTAAGTCAGTGATAGTTTGATATATTATGAAATGGTATGCATGCCTGTCAACTTTCGATGTAATGAAGTTTGTCTTTTAAAAACGAATGCAATGTTTGTAAAATGTATCATATAGAGGTCAAGTACCTCGCGATGTAACCAAATGTAATGTATTCGTCCAGATGGATTAGGACGGGTCACGACATGTGGCATCAGAGCTGGTTTAACACCGTTAGTGTGGGTTAGTCGTAAAGGAGGTTCTCACAGTGTTACCTGTGATGAAGCATTGGCTCTTACTCCTTGTGATCCCTTACGAGGGTTGGCAGTAGCCGAGAAGTAGGCCCTTAAATTAGTATCTGCGGTACACTCAGTGGTCACCAGGCGGTTAGCTGGGAAGGCACTGGGTAGGACGGTGGTTGTCCCCACTGTATCGACATGTGGTATCAGAGCGGTGGTCTTAGCTAACCAGGTCTTGCATTAGTGTGTCTAACTGATAGTTGTTTAGATGCATTAGTGGGTCTGGACTTCGACCGTGTCTGCATGTCAAAAGTTTTGCTTATCATTTCTTGTCGAAAGTTACTTGCTTATTATCCTTAAAGTCTAGACACGTCCTACTGCCTCTATTGCATAGACAGTGTATAAATAAATTCATATCTTAGCGTATCTGTTATTGTTACCTTTGCCTGACAGCTTCCGTAGATTCCTCCGTAACTTATGGGATTTTAGTATTATATATGCATATGTAAATTATGTATTGCAGGGTACTAATCTACATCCTATAATCTATTTCTTATCGAAAATCCTTCATCTGATCGTACGAGATGAATCCCTTAACCAGTTCGAGTCCCTCAGATTTCGATAGCTATTCCGATAGTTATTCCGAACTATTCCGACATGGATATTCACCTAAGCTCCGGAAGCAGCGTCACCAGAATGAATCAACCAATCAGCCATCCCCAATTCATCTGATGGGTTCGTAGTCGACTTAACCGATGGAGACGAGAAGAAGGCGATCCTTTCCACCAACCAAATTTCCCTCTTGACGAAGAACCCGAAGCACTTACCCGTGAACCAGTCCGAAACACCATTTTCACCCTCATTTCCCGAATATATCGCCACAATTATATTCTATCTAAAATTCTAAACATTATTCATCCGCTCATTTCGAACGACAATCATCCCGAAATAATAGAATAAGTCAATGAACTTCGCGCTCGAGTAATCAATTTGGAGAATATGGTGTAAAATTTACCAGCGTCAGCAACATCACCGGCACCAATAGTACCACCAACAAAAAAATCCTCAACATTTTGATCTGTACCTCGAGCATAATCATCGTTCTACATGATGTTCTACATCATTTATCTTCGTTCGACATGATGATTATGTAATCTCTAATGTTTTAGAGATTATGTACTCTAGTTCTAACCATAAATCATATTGGTTTAATATCATATTGACTCATTAAATCCATGATTACCTCTGAAGAAAATATATATGTAAGTGTATTTTCATAAATATTGTAATTAAAAATTCTTTCGTACAAACTGTTAATAGTGAAAATATTTTAACGGGTAGGTAATACCCAAGGAATATTTAAATTTCACATTAATAAGTTACACTGTACATTCTTCGAATCTGATTCAATAGTCATTTACTATCCTACTTACATCCACAGATATACGAATCCGTTCACCTCAGAATAACGATTGTCATTCAATTTTATATTTGGATTTTGACCTATCAGAATCCAACAAGTGGCATAATGAAAAAAACATTTAACAAAATAAAATTTGTTAGAAATAACCAAATTAACTATGAAAAAAAATAAAAATTTTGTTAAGAATCCACGCTAACGATATCCTAGCTAACTGTTTCTAGCTAACTATTAATTCATTATTACATTTGTTTATCGCAAATTAAATTCTCGCAATTTTATTTATTGTCATTTAATTTCTGTTATTTATTTTACGCACTTTATTTATCGTCATTTAAATACTGTTATTTACGCATTTAAATGTCGGGACACGTATACAATGTTTTAACATATCATATCGACGCATCTATATATATTATTTGGAATAACCATAGACACTCTATATGCAGTAATGATCGATTTAGCTATACAAGGTTGAGGTTGATTCTTAAATAATATATATACTTTGAGTTGTGATCGAGTCTGAGATAGGTACACGGGTCATGATACGTATTAATTAATTTGAATATTATAAACTGTACATGAATTAATGAATTAGTAACTGTGGACTGCTAACTATGGACTACCAATATTGGACAATTAAAATGAATTAAAATATTATTTATAATATATGAAACTAAACAATTCTTCCAGTTTGCCCCTTGATTTCTTCTTAAACCTCATTTGTATCTTAACGATTCCAATCTGCGTTCAAACCTTTCATGATTCTTGAAAACACCTCAATCGAGAGGATGAACCAACCGCACTTCGTCTATGGAAGGAAGGATTGATACATATAGTTATGCACCTGAAAACACTCAAAACCTGAGTAAACGTTTATCACATATCTGTACTAGCTCCTTTGGCTTTGTTATTACCGAAAATCACTTTGCAATCCCTTCCAAATTAGTCAATTTTGTCACAACTCCAGCAAATAACATCAACCTTTCATTCGAACAAACCTTATTATAACTTTGATATATAAGTTGCCTTTTCCTCGTCATTACCGGAGAACCGTTTATATCCCATTACATTAGCAGTAAACTTATCAGCAACTTCATACCTCATTGGCTTAAGTCCTTCTGAAAAACTATTATATTCATTCATTAAAACCCTATCATATACTCATCCGCGTTTTGTAACGATAATTGCCGTACCAGTTACCGAGAATCAGCAATCAGTATTTTGAAATCTCGCAGCATGTCTACAACAACAGTTATATGTATATGTATAACATATATCTCTTAGAATTATGATCTTCCACTCCGAAATTCTGAAAAGCATCCAGCCTACGAATCAATACTCTGAATGTTGAAAAAGCTTAATGAAGCAGCAAAAACTGTAAACGACCATAACAGTCGAAAGTTTGATGATAAAGAATGGAGTGTTGGAAACGCTCAATAGAAAATTTAGTACCAAAAAGAGGATTATGCGAAATTATAAAGGAGACTGTGGACAATCACAAGGACTAAACTTGTACATAAAGAATCCTGATGATTCTATTTCTGATGAAATCTTTAGCGAATATCTTGCTCCGTAATCGCTCTAAATCATTGTGAATAAATTTCTTCATCACAATTTGATTCTAAAATTCTAAGATATTATCGTATCCTCTATTATAAATATCCTCGATATTTCTGAGGATAATTTCATAACTATTCTTATCCGAAATCATTTATCTTCTCGCATTATCAGTATTACATCAGAAAGGAAACTATTTTCGTTTCTAAATTCTGAAAAATTCGAATCAAAATATGAATGTTTTTGAAGTAGTGTTGGGAACTGATGCATGAGTTAGTATAATATAATGACACTTGATCAACGTGATTATATTACAGTAAGTCATGCTGAGTTTCTAATGGGACGTGATGATTCACAGATCATAACGTCATCATGAACCATGTTACATAACTCTTTCATTCTGCTTAACTTCCGAACATATCAAGAAAATATATTCTTGATAGTTCTATTCTCAGTGATTCTAGTAATTTGACAAATCAAATCGTGCTATTACATTCTTTCTTGTATAGAACATTAAGTTCATTCGAAACTCCATACTTACAAATTTTGGACCATTATTCGCTTTACTAGAGGTCGAGAAGATAATACAAAGGCAAAGAGCTCCAAAATATAAGAGAAAATATAAAGCCCAATAACAACATGGAGGTTACAAACCGTATATATTAATACGAATAGCAATATAAAGACACGGTATAATTAAGAATAATATCACCTCAAGGTAATAGTAGAAGTAAACAGATTTTTCTGGTGGAAGATTGAAAAGAAGGATGACAGAAATGATAATTAGAAAAATATCAAGGATTAGAACTGAATTAAGCATTTTTACAATCTTTTGGATGTATGAACAGAAAGAAAATATAGGAATGGCGAGAGTAATGAAACAGAAGAACTTAATTTATAATTGAAATATCAGATAGAGTAATCGAGGCAGATCACCGTATTTAATTATAGAGATCTTAATTTCCTTATTCTCCGAAGAATCAAATCTTTTAGATTTCGAAGATTTTCTTTAAATCCCTTGAATTTCGGAATTCAACCAAGACAACGTCAAAAGTTAAGACGCACCTTATTTTCTAAATTCAAACATGACTACGTTAAAAGTCAAGACAAATCTTATTTTCATCATTTCACTATTTTGTGATAGCTTCACTCGTATACTTCGAGTAATCGAATTATTTTATCAATATTACTCAATAATGATAAAACTCTATTTATCAAATCATATTCGTCATGAAACTATTTTTATTGTTAGCCATGACGACCTCACTCAAATTTTGGGAAGAAATTTCTTTAACGGGTAGGTACTGTGACGACTCGGAAATTTCCGACCAAAATTAAACTAAATCTTTATATGATTTCGACACGATAAGCAAAGTCTGTAAAGTTGAGTCTCAAAAGTTTTGAACTGTTTTTATAAATTCAATTTGACTTTCGACTACTCCCAACGATTCACGAACCTATAAACGTAAATAGAAATGTACATATAATTAACTATACATATAAATAATTATATATTGTAAAATAAATATAGTAGAGAACTGATAGGTGATTTAATTATTATGGAAGATAAATTAAAATAACTAAAATTTGTTATTAAATGATTTCGAACATAAATTGTCAACGATTAATAAACTATTAAATGTATAATGTTATACTTTGAGTTTAAATTTTTTTGATGTATATAATTAATACATTTATCTAGGTAATGAATCTGGATATGTAAAACATAATTATATCTAGTAATTTGAATATATATATTGATAAAATGTATAATTATTAAATAAATGTTGTTATTTAAGTATTAAATAATACATAATTAATAATATGTAATGTATATATGTTAAATTTAATTGGAAGTAAAATATAAATGTTATACTAATATTACTTGCATTATTATCAGTACATATTAACATTAATGTCTGTACTATTATTATTATATATATTACATATAATATATTGATATAAAAATTTAAAACATGTAACTTGTTATATATTAATTATTACTTGATATTATTGATACCTTTAACATTAATAATCATTATTTTTCTTTTCATTAATAATATTATTAACATTTTTATTATTATTAAATATCATTATCATTAGGATTATTCTTAAGTATAATTTTGATTATTATAAATATTATTATTCTTATTATTATCTGTATTAACAGAAATTGGTTATCTTTTATATATTTATATTATTATTAGTATTATTATTTATTATTATTAAAGGTATTATTATTATTTATATATATATTAATTATTATTATCAAATTGATAAAATCATGAATGAATTTAATCAGTTCACGAATCCATCAAATATGTATAAGCTTTTGATCTTGTCTGCAATTGTTACCCATCCTTATCACTAGTATAAATTATATTCAATCTATACAGCGATCCTGTTAACAATCTTAATCACTTTTTATTTTTTTCTATTTTATTTACTTTATATCGTCCTTAGTATCCAGATTTTGTTACACGTCCACTTCAAGAATCAATTTGAACCAATTATAGATGTTACGTTAGGTAGTAATCACTCTGTATAATTAGTCTACTGCAAATCAGAATTTGGAAAGAAAAAAAAACAGAAAAACTTCACAAAAACCTGCGATATCTCTGTTCTTCATTCTTTCTGGTCATATTTCAATTTCAAACGAATCTTCCAAATGTGTTAATGCAATTGTGTTAGGAATTGTCTAAACAATCTTTCTGCAAAGTTTGAACCCCTTTCTATCGATTGTTAATTTCAAGGTCAAAGTTTTGATTTCAAAAGTCAAAGATTTTGTTCATGAAGAAATTGGAACGTGTTTTGATGTTTTGAATTAAATTGATGATACAGAAAGATTATATAAACAATTTTGAACCTTTTTCATTCTGGAATCATAGTCTAAAACATTATAAAAAGTCAAATTTGATTTCAAGTAATGTGTTCTTCATTCGCAACTGTTACAGTACGTGTTTTTCTTAATTTTTTTTTAATTAACTCAGTCGATTATAAAACATTTTATATAAATTTCAGATCCTAAAATTAATAAAGTAATTTGTTATTATTTAATTTTGAACCCTGGTCGTTTGTTGTGTCAATGAAGAAGAAGATATGGAAACAGAATTAGAATCCGGTTAATATGTTTAAGTTTGGGTTTATATCAGAAAAACTGGAATGGTCAGATGGTTAGGGTGCGTGTTGTATGAGTGAGTGGTCACGGGTTCGAGTCCGGCTTGGGACAAATCTTTTTAGATAAGCTTCTAAGGTAGCTTTTCTTTTTGTTATAGTTATTTTTATTACTATTATTATTATTAATTATTATTATTATTATTGTTATTATTATTAATTGTTATTGCTGATATTAATTATTGTTATCATTATAAGTATTATAATAATTATTAATATTATTGTTACTAAAATAGGCATATCTATAAAAGTTATCATTTATTATCATTATTATGATATTAAGTACAATTATGAATATTATTAGTATTATTATGAAAATATTAAAAGTATTGTTTTTCATTAATATTGATATTGGTATCATTTCTATTAGTATAGAAATACATTTAAAATTTGTAATATCATTATTATGATTATTATTGTTATAAGTACTATCTTAACATTATCATTATTATTATTATTTTTATTATATTTATTAACAGTGCTATTATTATTATTAAAACTTATTATCATTACTAACCATTTATTTAAAGTTATCTTTTTAAAATAAAAAAAAGTATTATGAAGATAAAAATAAAAACTAAAAAAAATATATTATTATAAGTATATATTAACTATATTAACCAATTATTTTAGAAATCCTCATATATAACAATTTAGACATTTTTACTATAACACTAAACAGATATACCTATATATAACTATAATAATATTAATCATTTTGAATATATACACAAATTAAATGTATGTAATATATAATTTAAGATATAATAAATAAATTTCTTCAGTTACGATTATATGTTTTAATATATATATATATATATATATATATATATATATATATATATATATATATATATATATATATATATATATATATATATATATATATATATATATATTTATATACAAATGGTATAGATTCGTGAATCCGAGGCCAACCCTGCGTTGTTCAATATCGTCATATGTATTTTTACTACAAAATACAGTATATTGAGTTTCATTACTCCCTTTTTAAATGCTTTTGCAATATATATTTTTGGGACTGAGAATACATGCGTTTTTATAAATGTTTTACGAAATGGACACAAGTAATCGAAACTACATTATATGGTTGAATGATCGAAGCCGAATATGCCCCTTTTGCTTGGTAACCTAAGAATTAGTAAACCAGTCTACTAATTGACGTGAATCTTAAAGATAGATCTATTGGGCCCAACAAACCCCATCCGTTGTAGCGGATGCTTTATTACTTCGAGTTTTTATATCATGTCCGATGGATGTCCCTGAATGATGGGGATATTCTTATATGCATCTTGTTAATGTCGGTTACCAGGTGTTCCATCCATAGAATGATTATTTTTGTCTCTATGCATGGGACGTATATTTATGAGAAATGGAAATAAAATTCTTGTGGTCTATTAAAATGATGAAAATGATCGATTATGATAAACTAATGAACTCACCAACCTTTTGGTTGACACTTTAAAGCATGTTTATTCTCAGGTATGAAAGAAATCTTCCGCTGTGCATTTGCTCATTTTAGAGATATTACTTGGAGTCATTCGTGACATATTTCAAAAGACGTTGCATTCGAGCCGTTGAGTTCATCAAGATTATTATTAATTCAGTGATAGTTTGATATATTATGAAATGGTATGCATGCCTGTCAACTTTCGATGTAATGAAAGTTTGTCTTTTAAAAACGAATGCAATGTTTGTAAAATGTATCATATAGAGGTCAAGTACCTCGCGATGTAACCAAATGTAATGTATTCCTCTAGATGGATTAGGACGGGTCACGACATTACAGTCATTATGAGTTTATAGTTATGCCGTTTGGATTGGCTAACGCACCAGCTGTGTTCATGGACCTCATGAACCGAGTATGTGGACCATATCTTGACAAGTTTGTCATTGTCTTCATCGATGACATACTTATTTACTCTAAAAATGATCAAGAGCACGAAGAACATTTGAGAAAAGTGCTAGAATTGTTAAGAAAAGAAAAACTGTGCGCGAAGTTTTCAAAGTGTGCATTTTGATTGAAAGAAGTTCAATTCCTCGGTCACATAGAGAGCAAAGATGGTATTCAGGTTGATCCAGCAAAGATTGAAACCGTTGAGAAATGTGAAACCCCGAAAACTCCGACGCAGATGCGCCAATTTTTAGGATTGGCTGGTTACTACAGAAGATTCATCCAAGATTTTTCCAAAATAGCAAAACCCTTGACTGCATTAACGCATAAAGTGAAGAAATTTGAATGAAAGGATGAGCAAGAGAAAGCGTTTCAGTTGTTAAAGAAAAAGTTAACTACAACACCTATATTGTCATTGCCTGAAGGGAATGATGATTTTGTGATTTATTGTGATGCTTCAAAGCAAGGCCTCGGTTGTGTTTTAATGCAACGAAAGAAGGTAATTGCTTATGCATCCAGACAATTGAAGATTCATGAGCAGAATTATACGACACATCATTTGGAATTGGGCGCTGTTGTTTTTGCATTAAAATTATGGAGGCATTACTTATATGGGGTCAAATGTACCATATATACCGACCAAAAAAGTCTATAACGTATATTCAATCAAAAACAACTGAACATGAGGCAGCAGAGGTAGATTGGGCTGTTAAATGATTACGACTTTGAGATTCGTTACCACCAAGGGAAGGCAAATGTGGTAGCCGACGCCTTAAGTAGAAAAGACAGGGAACCTATTCGAGTAAAAGCTATGAATATAATTATTCATACTAACCTTACTACTCGAATAAAAGAGGTGCAAAAAGGAGTTTTGAAAGAAGGGAATTTGAAGAAGGAAATACCCAAAGGATCCGAGAAACATCTTAATATTCGGGAAGACGGAACCCGGTATATGGCTGAAAGAATTTGGGTACCAAAGTTTGGAGATGTGAGGGAGATGGTAATTAGGGAAGCACATAAAACCAGATATTCAATACATCCTGGAGTTGGAAAGATGTACCAAGATCTCAAGAAACACTTCTAGTGGCCGGGTATGAAAGCCGATATTGCTACATACGTAAGAGAATGTTTGACTTGTTCTAAAGTAAAAGCTGAACATCAGAAACCATCAGGTCTACTTCAACAACCAGAAATCCCAGAACAGAAATGGGAAAAACATTACCATGGATTTCATTACCAAGTTGCCAAGGACTGCAAGTGGTTATGATACAATTTGGGTAATAGTCGATCGTCTCACCAAGTCAGCACACTTTCTACCAATAAGAGAAGATGATAAAATGGAGAAGCTGGCACGACTATACTTGAAAGAAGTCATCTCCAGACATGGAATACCAGTCTCTATTATCTCTGATAGGGATGGCAGATTTGTTTCAAGGTTTTGGCAGACGTTACAGCAAGCATTGGGGACTCGTCTAGACATGAGTACTGCCTATCATCCACAAACTGATGGGTAGAGTGAAAGAACGATACAGACACTTGAAAACATGCTATGAGCATGTGTTATTGATTTTGGAAATAGTTGGGATCGACATTTACCATTAGCATAATTTTCTTACAACAACAGTTACCACTCGAGCATTAATGCGACACCGTTCGAAGCACTTTACGGTAGAAAGTGCAGGTCTCTGATTTGTTGGAGTGATGTGGGGGATAGACAGATTATGGCTCCGGAAATTATCCAAGAAACTACCGAGAAAATTATTCAAATTCAACAACGATTGAAAACCGCCCAAAGTCGACAAAAGAATTACGCGGACAGTAAAAGAAAAGATATAGAATTTGAAATTGAAATTGGTGACATGGTCATGCTTAAGGTATCACCTTGGAGAGGCGTTGTTCGATTTGGTAAATGAGTAAAACTAAACCTGAGATACGTTGGGCCATTCAAGATTATTGATCGTGTTAGACCAGTAGCTTATCGACTTGAATTAACTCAACAACTAGCTGGCGTACATAATACCTTCCACGTCTCGAATCTGAAGAAATGCTTAGCTAAAGAAGATCTCACTATCCTATTAGACGAGATTAAAATTAACGAAAAACTGCAATTCGTTGAAGAACCCGTCAAAATAATGGATCGTGAGGTTAAAGGACTTAAGCAAAATAAAATATCAATCGTTAAAGTTTGATGGAATGCTCGTAGAGGAACTGAGTTTACTTGGGAGCGTGAAGATCAGATGAAGAAGAAATACCCGCACTTATTTCCAGATGATGCGTCAACACCTCCATCTACTTAAAATTTTGGGACGAAATTTATTTAACGGGTAGTTACTGTAGTGACCCGAAATTTTCCATGATTATATATTATATGAGATTAATATTTACATGAATAAATGTTTCCAACATGTTAAGCAATCAAACTTGTTAAGACTTGATTAATTGAAACGGATTTTTTGTTAACGTTTGACCACCCAGTTTGTCCGATGATTCACGAACGTTATAACTTGTATATGACATGATATTATATATATGAACATATATATATATGTTTAACATGATGAAATGATAATTAGGTATCTCATTATGTATATTAACAATGAACTTTATACATAAAACAAGACTACTAACTTAAGAAATTCAAAACGATATCTATACGTAACGATTATCGTTGTAATAACTTCTTAATATTTATATATCATATTAAGATATATTAGTGCATCATGTTATCATGATAATGTAACAATTTAACATCTCATTAAATATAATAACAATGGGATTAATTATATTTAATGAAATCGTTAACTTAAAGGTTCCGAAACAACACGTACATGTAATGATTAACGATGACTTAACGACTCAGTTAAAATGTATATACATGTAGTGTATTAAGATGTATCAATACACTTTTTAAAGACTTCAAGACACATACCAAATTACTTCTATTTAACAAAAATTCTTACACTTACATTCCCATTCGTTTTCATCAACAATTCTACTCGTATTCATTCAAGTATTGTACTCGTATTATACCCACCTTCTAGATGTATATACTATTGGTATATTCACATAAAAATATGCTCCTTTGCAGCCCTAAATGATTAAACAACATGTGGAACCAACCATTTGGTAACTAGCTAGAATTATTACACTAAAAATCAAACTATAACTTGGTTATAACTACTCCCTCATTCACAAAATTGAGCACACACACATACACTTTCATTTTTCAATTTTCTTTCATCCATTTGATCTCTCTCTAGTTCTATGATGATGTTCTTAGTGTTCTTCATCATATTCATCAAAATCTACATCAATCTAGCTCATTAATCCATACATAAATTGACTTACAAAACAACTACTCAAGAACACTTCACGAACACTTTCAAGTTTGCAAGTCTACTTCCAAGCTTTCAAATCAATTCCAAGTAATCATCTAAGATCAAGAACCTTTGTTATTTACAGTATGTTATCTTTCTAATTCAAGGTAATATTCATATTCAAACTTTGATTCGATTTCTATAACTATAATTATCTTAATTCAAGTAGTAATCTTACTTGAACTTGTTTTCGTGTCATGATTCTACTTCAAGAACTTCCAAGCCATCAAAGATCCTTTGAAGCTCAAATTATTTTTTCATCATTTCCAGTAGGTTTACCTACTATACTTGAGGTAGTAATGGTGTTCACAACCTTGTTCGATTCCTATATATAAAACTATCTTATTCGAAGATTATAACTTGTAATCACTAGAACATAGTTTAGTTAATTCTAAACTTGTTCGAAAATAAAGTTAATACTTCTAACTTAACTTTTAAAATCAACTAAACACATGTTTTATATCTATATGATTTAATAACTTAATGATTTAAAACTTGGAAACACGAAGAACACCGTAAAACCGGACATACGCCGTCGTAGTAAAACCGGGGGCTGTTTTGGATTGGAAAAATAAAAACTATCTTAATCTTTGAAGTTGAAGTTTGTTTTTTTGTAAATATGATATTTAATATGAACATGATACTATATCCAAAAATCATGGTTAAACACAAAGTTGAAGTATGTTTTTCAAAATGGTCATCAAGACGTCGTTCTTTCGACGGAAATGACTACCTCTTTTAAAAATGACTCGTAACCTATATTTCCTACTATAAACTTATACTTTTTCTGTTTAGTTTCAAAAATTTCAGTTCATTATGAAACCATAGCAACTTGATTCACTCAAAACGGATTTGAAACGAAGAAATGATGGGTAAAACAAAATTGGATATATTTGCTAGTTTAGCTACGAAAATTTTATAACAAATCTATACTAACCATTAATTAACTAACTTATATTGTATTATACATGTAATCTAACATATATTATGTAATTTTGATAGATCATAGACACGTATACAATGTTTTGACATATCATATCGACGTCATCTATATATATTATTTGGAATTACCGTAAGTCACTCTATATGCAGTAATGCTCGAGTTAGCATATAAAGGATCAAGGTTGATTCTTAAATAATATATTTACCTTGAGTTGTGATCGAGTCTGAGACATGTATACAATGGATCCTGGATTGATTCGAGATAATATATTTATTTATATACTACTAACTGTGGACTACTAATTGTGGACTACTAACGTTCGACTGCTAACTTAACAACTTAAATCGTTAACACGTAATAAAATAAGATATGAATATATTTCTATCATACTTTGATATATGTATATATTTGTTATAGGTTCGTGAATCGACCCGTGGCCAAGTCTTATTTCCGACGAAGTAAAAATCTGTGAAAGTGAGTTATAGTCCCATTTTTACTAGCTAATATTTTGGGATGAGAATATATGCAGTTTTATAAATGTTTTACAAAATGGACACAAGTACTTGAAACTACATTCTATGATGGATTACGAATACCGAATATCACCCTTTTTAGCTTAGTAACCGAAGAATTTGGGAACTGGCCCCAAATTGACGCGAATCCTGAAGATAGATCTATGGGCACTAACGACCCCCATCCTGAGAGTTTGGATGCTTTAGTACTTCGATTTTTGTACAGATGTGTTAATTCTGTACGTATACAGATGTGTTAATCCTGTATCTTTGGGGATATTCTATATGCATTATGTTAATGTCGGTTACCAGGTGTTCATCATATAAATGATTTTTATGGCTATTTATGAAGAATGAAATCTTGTGGTCTATTATTACAATCTACGATATAGGTTAAACCTATAACTCACCAACATTCTTGTTGACGTTTTAAGCATGGTTATTCTCAGGTGATTGTTAAGAGCTTTCGCTGTTGCATACTAAATTAAGGACAAGCTTTGGAGCCCATGTTTCTAATATATTATTTAAAAACTGCATTCGGAGACTTAAATTGTTGTATTGTAAACCATTATGTAATGGTCGTGTGTAAACGCTATATTTTAAATTACCATTACTTGATAATCTACGTAATTTTTTTTTAAACCTTTATCGATAAAATAAAGGTTATAGTTTGTTTTAAAATCGAATGCAGTCTTTGAAAAACGTTTCATATAGAGGTCAAAACCTCTCAACAAAACCAATTAATATGAAACGTTTATAATCGATATGAACGGGTCATTTGATATTTTACTTTATAAACTAGAAAGCCCAAAATTAAATAACAAACCAATACTTCTCCACTTTAGGATTATCTTAAGCTTTAATTATAGGTTCGATTCTACTGATATCTTAAAAATATGACCCTAGGTCATACTTCCCTTACTCACCATAATAAGGAGTAGTACGATTTAGGCCCCGCTAAATATAAATTTAAAACTATTACCTCGCTTCCGATATCTGATTCTGACGCCTTGCAGCCTAACGACACCGTACAAATAAAACTGTCTGTTTCGGTCATATCAACTGCCCCGAATTTCCTCACTGTTCTTCTTCCAATCATTGTGTTTTACCGAGATGTGTTGTCTATGATGACAAAGTCGATAATCTCGGAATGCATTGTTGGGTAGTTTCCCAAAATTACCTCCAGCGTCACCTTTCCTAATGGTTTTACAGATACGCCCGTAAACCCGCTGATTCTGGTTTCTTCGATTCTCAATCGTGCTCGTACATTACTAGGAAAATCAAGAAAGGAGTGCTTGTAGATGATGTCTTCTTCACTGCTTGTATCCGTGTAGATCTGGCTCACAAGTCAGTTTGTGATTGTTACTTCGATGACGACTGCATCGTCAGTGGTGTCCAAATCAGTAATTGGAGGATACGTTAGAGGAACTAATCTGCCATGATTCCCATTTGGCTGTCATGTAGCCTCTTCTCTGTTCATCAAGGATGATCATATCAATCTGTAATTCCTTGTCGGCTGGTACCTTGTCTTGGCATCATCTGCCGTTGCCCCTTTTGTTATCCTTTTTTCCACCCTTTTGCCATTCGAAAGTCTTGTTGGGGTCCGTTTTCATGAAACCTTTATCCGGTAACAAATGATTGAGCTCACCTGACTTGATTTTTGCCAGGATTTCACGCATTAACGTTCTGCAGTTTTTTTTTGTTTTGTGACCAAAGTCTTCATGAAACTCACACCATTCTTTTCTAGTCTCATCCCTTCTTTCCATCGGTACTGGCGGATTAAACTTGCTTTCGATTGGTTCTGTTAACAGGATTTCTCTTAGAGTTTTTGTCAGTGACTATAATAGTGTGAGCCGCGTGAAAAGTTTATTTTGGTCTCCTCGTCTCTCCTCATGTCACTCATAAGGTCTGTCGTACCCGTGCTTGTTATTGCGATTTCGGTCAAAGCTGTGATTGTTCTTCCCGCCTCCACGCGGTCGTTATCTGGTATTCTATCTTTTTATCCTCCACTGGTAAGATCTTTTCCCGATCGTATATACTTGCGGGTTATATCAATGATTTCACTGAAGGTCGTTGGAATGTGTAATACCCCATCAGAATTCACTAACGGTGTATTAACTCCGGTCCCACAGTTTAACGGTCACGCCCTCTATATGTGACGTTTCCGAAAAATTATTTGCATTAAATACCAAAACAAAGTCATTTATTAAAAAGAAATATATCCGAAAAGCAGTTAACATAAATAACCAACTTAAGTAAACTCAAAAAATTATTTAATACGACAGTCTTCAATGCGAATATATGTTCTTAAAATAGTCATGACGAAAACATGCTGGACAACATCCAGTACTAGCAGTAAACAAACAATCATGAAAACTCTGCAAAGCGGAAGCAATACCTCTATGGACCTGAGATAAAAACATGCAAAACGTCAACGAAAAACGTTGAGTGGATCTACAGGTTTAGTAAAGTATTTCGTAAGTTAGGCCACAAGATTTCTGAAAAACAACGTAAAATTATACATAAGCATGATGTAACAACACAACTTAACATGACCACAATATTGTCCGCTTTGCCCACAGGCGCACGGCTTTTTCTTGGCGACCACACACGAGAAGCACTTTCCCAGGAGGTCACCCATCCTGGTAGTGCTCTCGCCCGAGCACGCTTAACTACAGCGTACTCACACATTTGCTCTGCCTGTGGTCCCAAAACGCGTTGTGTCATTTAAGCGTGAGTATTACCTTATAATCCCATGATCACTTATGTCCGTGGGTGATGTGGTATTTGCCTAGGGTGTTACATTCACCCCCCCCCCCTCAGGGACTCATCGTCCTCGATGAGGTTTGCCCCACCACCCCCAACGACACATAAGTGGCTCTGATACCATTCTGTAACACCACAGCTTAACATGACCACAATATTGTCCGCTTTGCCCGCAGGCGCACGGCTTTTTCTTGGTGACCACACACGAGAAGCACTTTCCCAGGAGGTCACCCATCTTGGTAGTGCTCTCGCCCGAGCACACTTAACTGTAGCATACTCACACATCTTCTCTGCTTGTGGTCCTAAAACGCGTTGTGTCATTTAAGCGTAAATATTACCTTATAATCCCATGATCACTAAAGTCTGTGGGCGATGTGGGATTTGCCTAGGGTGTTACACATGAGCACTTGATTATAAAGCTTTAACCCGCGGATGGCTAAGCGCTACACGTCTTCCCTTTACCCTTTCTAAGCATACACCGATCAAGTGTACAAGTTACAACAAAATAAGCACCTCGTAGCTTGAGGCGAGGTTCGTCAAACCTAACGGTACCGTCCCTATAAGTAGAGCTTACTAAAAGTAATTAATATAATCAAGATAAGGGATTTTTGATCTGAACTCATATGTAAATTGTTTAAGTTATTTGTGCCTAATATGAAAAACATTTGTAAAAAGCATGTTATCTCATCCCTGAAAAACGTAGTAGAGACTTTAGACTCACCTTAGCAAAAGCACTGAAATCTCTTAGTAAAATCGTACTGTAGTCGAACAATCACGACCGAACAACGCAACCTAGTCAAATAGGTCACCTTAAGTATATAGATAGATCACACTATGTCAACCCATAGTGTACGCAAAGTCCTAGTGCTCAGACTAACTCAATAAGCAATTAAAAGTCAACTAGTCCAAGCAAGTCAACAAAAGTCAACCAAAGTCAACTCAAAGTCAAGTCGTTCAAAGTGGTCAACTAAAGTCAAACATCTCAGTAGGTCATGAAATCATGATCAACATGTCAAACCTAGGTCATATATCATGTTATAGCTCATAGTTTAGCAATTTGCACATTCGCAATTTATCGTATGTTTTTAAAATACGCACATCATAGAAAGAAACGAATATAACTCTTAGAAAATAATTCAAGAAAACATGGCAAGCTCTAAATCATAACCAGACTCAAAATAGATTCCAAAAAGTCTAATCCGAGCATCATACAATGTTTACAAGTTGGATATCAGAAAAGGTCTAGTTACGGTTTACCAAATTAGTTTCTGCTTGCACGTAAATTTCAAAGCATTTCTCATAAAATCTTGAAATTTGATTTTGATGAACCGCCAATTGGAGATAACTCAAAACATCGCAAAGTTTTAGTGATAAAATAACAAAAGACATCCCTTTAGCCAATTTGTACAGATTAGCAAATCTTTACAGACCCTTCATTTTTAGTCAAGAAACAGACATACCATTTGGTCAAGCTTATAACTCATGGCAAAACACATTTTCAGAAGTTAGCATACAAATGAAATACATCAAGGAACATATAAAATAACATATTCCAGAAGATCAAATCCTCAATCAATTTCTAGTTTACTCTATGTAATTTTGTTTTACATTGAAAACAGATTCAGCACACTTTAATAACCAAACCTTCGTTTTGACATACCGGAAGCATTACAAAAGATTTTGACGCAAATATTAAGTCTAACATGCATGATTTTTCACAAGGAATACAATGGTATACAAATAATTAGCCAAATAATAAAGCATACAACTCAGAATATACGGATTGCAAGCATAACCTAGTCAAAACTTCAAATTAGCATATCTAGATCATACGATAACGAAATCAAGTAAAATCAAAGTCCAAACTTAATAACTTTTCAAGATCTATTCATCTAAACACATTATAAGAATAGTTCAATAGTCAATTTTATCAGATTTATCAAATACAAATTCATTTTTCATGTAAACAACATCAATCGAGCAATCAAACAATAAACGACAACTCTATACATCATCAATTGAGCACTAGACTTGATTACACTATTCAATTGACAAAAAAACTGATTTATAAAATTTAGGGTTTGCAAATATACCTTAGAATTTCAAATTGCTAGTACGTACGCGTAGAGAACGATGCAAAGAACATCGTTCGTGCACGGGGTTTATTCTAATTTTGACTTTTGAAGGTGGTGTTGGTGTTGTGGTGTCCGATGGCCAAAGATAGGGGGAGAGGGAGAGGGTGTCGACCAAGAAAAGAGAAAAGAATGAGGGTTTAGGCTAGTTACATGCTATATATATATATATATATATATATATATATATATATATATATATATATCTATATATATATATCTATATATATATATATATATATATATATATATATATATATATATATATATATATATATATATATATATATATATATATATATATATATATATATATATATATATATATATATATGTCGGGTTGGGCCTAATTAAACTAATAATAATCCCCTAGTCCAAGTTTAAGTCCAATTAAGGTGTCCATGAGGGGAGTTCGGCCGAATGGCCTTGGAGTGGGGTCTCGGACTCGATTTTTGATAAATACTCATAAGCGCGTGGTCTGTTTCGTGTGCCGTTAACCGTACCGAGTCTCTGGAACGTTAACTTGTTGTTGAAATGCAATCACCGAGCTTAATTCATTAAATAAATAATAAATTAAATAAGTTCTTCGTAAAGTCAATAATTATTAAAAATAATTATTTTGTCATTTTTCTGAGTTCCGTAAACTGAAAAGCTTTCTATGCGATTAACTTAATCGTAACGTTTTCTAGTTATTTCGCTATCCGAAACAAGTTCATAAATTAATATAACGTATTAATTCAAGTAATCCACTAGGATCAAGTATGTTTTTAATTCTGTTAAACACATAAAGTCTAAGTAATCACCGTTAAATATTTAATGGACAAGTAACGATAGTAACGGAAAAAGTCAGGTTGTTACATTACCCACCTGTTATGAAAAATTTCATCCCGAAATTTTAGTGCACGTCCGCCGTGGAAGTCTCCTCGGGAAACAGTTGCGGATACTTCTGTCTCATCTGATCTTCACGCTCTCACGTGAATTCTGGTCCTCTACGGGCATTCCATTGAACTTTAACTATTGGGATTCTGCTTTGAATTAGTTGCTTGACCTCACGGTCCATAATCTCAACAGGTTCTTCGACGAAATCAAGTTTAGGATCAACTTGAATCTCATCCAAAGGAATTACCAAACTTTCGTCCGATAAGCATTTCTTCAAATTAGAAACACGGAAAGTGTCATGAATCTCGCTAAGTTCTTACGGTAGTTTCAGCCTGTACGCTACCGATCCAATTCTCTCAGTAATCTCTAACAGTCCAATATATCTCGGACTTATCTTGCCTCTTTTACCAAAACGCACTACACCCTTCGGGGTGATACTTTGAGCATAACCTTGTCTCCAACCTGAAATTCTAAATCTCATCTTCTCACGTCGGTGTAACTCTTTTGACGACTTCACGCCATTTTTAGTCTCTCTTGTATCTGTACAATCTTCTCAGTTGTTTCGTGTATGATCTCAGGACCAGTCAATTCACTATCTACTTATAACTCAGTCCAACATACAAGGGTCTGTACTTTCTGCCATACAGTGCTTCAAAAGGCGCTGCCTTAATACTTGCGTGATAACTATTGTTATAGGAGAACTCTGCTAATGGCAGATGTCTATCCCATCCGATTCCAAAATCGATAAAACATGCCCTCAACATGTCTTCTAGTGTTTGGATGGTTCTCTCACTTTGACCATCAATCTGAGGGTGATATGCTGTACTCATATCTAAATGAGTTCCCATTGCCTCTTGCAATGCTTTCCACAATCTAGATGTAAATCTGCTGTCTCTGTCAGAAATAATGGATATCGGCACTCCATGTCGAGAAACCACTTCTTTTATGTAGATCTGTGCCAACTTCTCCATCTTATCTGTTTCCTTAATCAGTAGAAAATGAGCTGACTTTGTGAGACGATCAATGATAACCCAAATCATATCATAACCTCCCACAGTCTTGGGCAACTTAGTAATGAAATCCATAGTAATACATTCCCATTTCCACTGGAGAATCTCTGGCTGTGTCAGCAGTCCTGACGGTTTTTGATGTTCTGCTTTTACCTTAGAACACGTTGAGCACTTACCAACATAGGTCGCAATGTCGGCTTTCATATTAGGCTACTAATACAGTTCCTTAAGATCTTGGTACATCTTGTCGGATCCAGGGTGAATAGAATATCTTGTCTTGTGTGCCTCATCTAGCACTAGTTCCCTCAATCCGCCAAATCTCAATACCCAAATTCTATCTATGAAGTATCGAGTTCCATCTTCTCGAATGACACACTTCTTGTCTATTACTCTAAGGGACTCATTAGTAACATTCTCCTCCTTCAATGCCCCTAGTTGTGCATCGCATATCTGTGAAGTAAGGTTCATTCGGACAGTCAAGTTCAATGATCGAACTCGGATAGGTTTAACCTTTTATTTCCTACTCAAGGCATCTGTAACCACATTAGCCTTGCTAGGATGATAGAAAATGTCGCAGTCGTAGTCATTCAATAGCTCTATCCAACGTCTCTGCCTCATGTTAAGCTGTTTCTGGTCGAAGATATGCTGGAAACTCTTGTGATCCGTGAAAACAGTAAACTTAGTACCATACAAATAGTGTCTCCACATCTTCAGTGCAAAGACCACAGCACCAAGTTCTAAATCGTGAGTCGTATAGTTCTGTTCATGTATCTTTAGTTATCGTGACCCATAGGCGATCACTTTCTTTCGTTGCTTTAACACGCAACCAAAACCCTATCGTGAAGCATCACAGTAGAT
This sequence comes from Rutidosis leptorrhynchoides, assembly GCF_046630445.1. NCBI lineage: Eukaryota > Viridiplantae > Streptophyta > Magnoliopsida > Asterales > Asteraceae > Rutidosis > Rutidosis leptorrhynchoides. The sequence goes on along the minus strand of NC_092339.1, from coordinate 270,362,965 downwards.
CACAAAATCCTCAGTTCCTTCGGGTAAAGACAAAATTGGGGCAGTAGTTAATTTCTCTTTTAACAAGTGAAATGCGAACTCGTGTTGCTCAGTCCATTCATATTTCTTACCCCTGTGAGTCAATGTTGTTAACGGTCGGGCAATAGTAGAAAATCCCTCAATGAATCTTCTATAATAACCTGCGAGACCTAAGAATTGTCGTATCTGCGTTGGTGACTTAGGCCTCTCCCATTTCTTAACCGTTTCAATCTTCGCAGGATCAACTTGAATACCATTGACACCTACGATATGACCCAAAAATTGCACTTCTTGCAGCCAGAAATCACACTTCAAAAATTTCGCGTACAACTGCTCCTTCTTGAGCATCTCTAGTAGCAATCGGAGATCTTGCTCGTGTTCTTCCTTGTTCTTAGAATATACCAGAATATCATCTATAAACACAATAACAAACTTGTCCAGATATGGCTTACACACATGGTTCATGAGATCCATGAACACAGCCGGTGCGTTCGTCAATCCAAACGGCATTACTGTGAACTCATGATGTCCATAGCGTGTCCTAAAAGATGTCTTCAGTATATCTGTCTCCTTCAGTCTCATCTGATGGTAACCTGACCTCATTTCGATCTTAGAGTAACATGTTGATCCTTACAATTGATCAAACAAATCATCAATCCTCGGTAACGGATATCTATTCTTGATAGTCAGCTTATTCAATTCCCTGTAATCAATGTAGAGTCTCATAGATCCATCCTTCTTCTTTACAAAAAGAACTGGAGCTCCCCATGGTGAAGAACTCAGTCGAATGAGTCATTTGTCTAAAAGCTTTTGTAACTGACTAGACAACTCTTGTAGTTCTGGAGGTGCAAGTCTATACGGTGCACGCGCTACAGGTGCTGCTCCAGGCACTAAATCAATCTGGAACTCTACATCTTTATGCGGAGGTAGTCCGGGTAACTCGTTTGGAAAAACATTGGGAAACTCTCTAACAATCGGCACATCTTCGAGTTTCTTGCCTTCAGATTCAGTTTTGCTCACGTGAACCAGCATAGCAAGACAACCCTTTCTTATGTGTTTTTGCGCCTTCAAACAATTTATGAAGTGTAACGGAGTATTGCTTCGCTCTCCATACACCATCAAAGACTTATCTTTGGTAACGGGTATACGAATCGCTTTCTGGTAGCAAACGATGCCGGCTCTATTCTCAGATAACCAGTCCATTCCAACTACGAGGTCGAAACTTCCTAGCTTAATCGGTATCACATCTATTCTAAAAGAAGTTCCAAACAAAATCAAAGTACAATCACGATAGACCTTATCAGCTCTCATTAGATTACCATTCCCTAGCTCAATAGAGTGCAAGTTTTCAAATGACGATACAGGATTTCTAAGATTATGATAAAAATGTCTAGACACAAAGCTTCTATCAGCTCCAGAATCAAAAAGTACATAAGCATGATGATTGTCGATTAAAAACGTACCCGTAACTAGCTTGGGATCATCACGAGCCTCACTAAAGTTGATGTTGAAAGCTCTTCCTCTATCAGGTTCGGCACTCTTACTTGCAGTTAGAAAATCCTTCTTAAAGTGACCAGTTTTCCGCATCCATAGTACATATTTGAACCAGCTTTACACTCTGCAGCCAAGTGTCCATTCTTCTTACACTTATCACACTTCTTAATACAATCACACGGATGATGTCTATTGCATTTAGCACACAACAGGAACCTTACCTTGTAACCAGAGTTGGTATTTGGAGTACAGTGTTGCCCTTGGCAGTATCTTGTTTCTTATAAGGCTGCTGGTTGTAATTCTTTCCAGAATTATTGTTGTTGTTGGTCCATTTCCTCTTGTTGTCATAAGTCTTGGTCTCAGTTGCTGCAGGAGCCTTTCCTCGCTCCTCGATTTGATCCATCAACTCATGCGCCATCTAGACTGCCTCTTGAACAATCCTTGGCTTAGAAGTAGTCACACCGCCTTGGATATTCTCAATCAATCCCTTCACATACAGAGTGATCTTGCGGCGTTAGGGAGTAACCATATTCGGACACATGAGAGCAAGCTCGAAGAATCGCTTATTGTAGCTGGCTAGATCAGTACCAACCAATTTCAAGTTCTGGAGTTTCTGCTCCATCTTAACAGTCTCATTGTAGGGACAATACTCTTCGATCATCTGTTGTTTCAAATCCTCCCATGAAGTCTCAAAAGCCAGATCCATACCTACAGACTTAGCATAAGAATTTCACCAAGTTAGAGCACCATCTGACAGGTTACAAGACGCAAACTTTGTCTTATCAGCATCTCTACAACCGCTGATACGGAAAACAGACTCAAGCTTCTCGAACCAACGAGTTAGACCGACTGGGCCTTCGGTACCATTGAACGAATGCGGTTCGCAGCTCAAGAAATTCTTATAAGTGCATCCTACTGGAGTAGTATTGGTGTTGACATTGTTGACATTGACAGTGTTGGTGGTGTCGGTGTCTTGAGTAGTGGGGGTAGTATCCTGGTTGTTATATACTAGCAACGGGTTGTGATGCATGGTAAGTAATATTAAATCATAAAGATTCTAGTAGTGCTAGTAGTAAGTAGTAGTGGTACATAATACTTAGTAGTAACAGTAGCATGGACAGTGTACAATAGTGGTATTAACACTAAGTAGCAATAGCGGTAGTAACAATAAACAATTCACAACATTAACTAAACACTTTAAGTAGCAAAATTCTCATTCATAATCCATGCATAACCAAAGAAAGTAATATATTCATCATGTCATAAGTAAAAATGTAACGACTCCAAATCCGTTTACCAAAAACGGAGCATGTTTTTTTTGTAAGTTAGGTCCCATTAAACATCCACTTTAAATAAACCATTCCATATAGTTTTAACCGAATACACATTATCATAATGACACATTTAACATTTTAATATAACCCTTGGTAGACAAATGACATATTACAAAAGCATTTACAATAATGACTCAATGATACGAATTACGGGTTAATACTCAATAACCCAACCCGATACCAAGAGCATAATCCCGGGGATTAACAAATCCCCAATCCACGTTCAATATCCAAATGCTACCCCATCGAGCCCAAGCGCTCCTACGCATCTAGTCTAACAACTAGCTAGCCTCATATTCACAATTTGTGTAAAAAGGTAAACAACGATAGGGGTAAGCATAATTCTTAGTGAATGCAATAATTATACATACACATATATAATTTACTTACTTGCAATCACTTACACAATTAACGCATACACGATAGCAAATTAATTAGCATACCATTGCAAAGTATAACGCTAAAATCTCCAATACGCAAGCTAGCACAAACAAGTGCATATAATCCGAACAGTATAATATGCTACACCACAACATATAACCATGGTTAACCTTTATCACATACATGGGAACAGTGCTCGCACGATGACCGTTGGTGCTCGCACAATGACCATTAGTATAAAATAACCCTAAAAGTGGACGTCCGCACTTACTGAACCACCCTTCACGCATATGATTAACCATCGACACACACACAAGGGAACGGTACTGGCACAATGACCGTTGGTACTCGCACAATGACCGTTAGTGTACACTAACCCCCTAGGTGGATGCCCGCACTTACCGAACCACCCTTCACACACATGTGGTCTCCATCGCACAAAAGAGTAGTGAATCCACATGCCCGGATAACACTATAGTGAATCCACACGCCCGGATAACACTAACCACAAGACCGTAAGTAAATAAACTATATACACATATATAATTATTCCACTCACCTTGGAATGTCCGCACGAGTAGTGTATTATGATCTCCGTCTTGATATCCAAGTAAATAGTTACCTATATCGCACATAGGCACAATATACACATAAATATACATTCTCTAAACGAGAATCTGACACAATTATCTCTTAGCCGAGGGATCACACATTGCTCGCCAAAACCCGCCCATTTAACACCTAATGGACACAAACCAATTACCACTACGGGTGGTAATTCCGACCTATACAAACAAGTATAACTTAACCCAAATTATACTCGACACCAATTAGACCAACTTAGGTCTTAACACTAAATTACTACTTAGGTAGTAATTATTTCAAATGCCAATTACACCAAAACCCCAACACGTGCAATATTGACCCATATTGCTTTTGACCACATTTGACGTATGTTAAAATATCATTTTAGCCCAAAATCACTTCCCACGATTACTTTCATACAAAAACATCATTTAACACTTATTAAAGTGTTTAACATCCATTAAATCCATAATTAGTGTTATTACCAAATTCGACCCAATCAAAGTTAACCCATTTGACATAAGTCCCAAAAACATCCTTAATCACTAACGGCTAGTGATTAACTTTCCAAAACACCATTTAACACATGAATCAAAAATTTATATACTTGATTCATCAAATCTTGACCCAAAACATAATTTGACACAAATCAAAGTCAATACCCATTTTGACTAGTACACAAGTTCTTATGAACATTCAAAATCACTAATAAACTTACAACCTAGTGATTTAACATCCAAACCATGACAAATACTACTAAATTCATCATCAAACCATAAACCTACAATAATCGGATTTACTTACATTAACAATACCCAAAACCCCCAAATTTCACAAGAAATGGGGTTTATAACCCTAAGTATCACAAACCCTAACCCAATCAAAATGAAAGTAATTAAATCGAATCTAGGGTTTACCTCAACTTCAAAATCGAGATAGTAATAAGAAACACCAAGTAGAACCAAAACCCGCTTCCAATTTGAGCAAAAATCACCATCTTCATCACCCATTCAAGCTTTCTCACTTTAGAACTCTCATCTCTCTCTCTCTCTCTCTCTCTCTCTCTCTCTCTCTAGAGTTTAGTTGGTGAGACTAAGGATGAAATGAGGATAAGATAAGCTTGGAACCAGTTTCGTGGCCAAAAACCTGACCCTAAAGTGAAAAGACCATTTAGCCCCTTAAAAACCCCAAATTTAAGGTTAAATTTGTAACTTCCAGCACCAATATTGCGGCCGTAATCCCCAATATTTAGGCCGTAACTTGGCTGTTTTCAGAAACATGTCACCCTGCTCAAAAGTTGCGGCCATAAGGCCATAAATTGCTGCCGTAAGTTTTGGTTTTCAAGCCCTTTTTCGTTTTATGACTAGATTAAACAAATGTGGCTAAAGTAAAACACAATAAAGATCGAATACGCACCTTTGGACTTCGTACGTCGACCAAAACAACATGCCAAAGGAAAAACGGGGTGTTACAACTCTCCCCCACTTATAATGGATTACGTTCCCGTGATCATCATCGTTTACCAAGAGGTAAATACTACATTGCCTTAACCCTTACATACAATAGGGACCACACCCTACGATCCTACGAAACACAACCAGGCTCGACATCCATAATATCTTCCATTAATCCCAAAATTTCACCACATGCTAATAATCACTAGCGTGCATTACCGCGACCAGTGGTATCTCGTACACTCAACGTCAAAATATGAAAAACACCATTATCCCTTCAAGTTCTCTCGACTAAAACTCACAACAAGCTGCATCCATAACTATATCACTCAACGCAATCTACTAGATCCACTACGCCATGAACCAAGTCTTGCATTAATCAAAATCAAGAAGGATCAATGCCTCATTAAAACTCCGTACTTCATCGGTTCATAAACGTACTACTCAACCGGTCATTCATGAATGTTCTCTGATTCAGGAACTAACTTCCCCCCGTTGCCACTACCGGGTTATTCCTTCAACGAAGAAATTTTGGTATCACCATCTACTCATACTAGGAATACAACTTTCCTATCATTTGCTCCGCCAACGATCTTTCGTCACTGAATTAATTCAAGACGACAATAATATACCACGATTTAGCCAAAACATCAACACTCGACACAGGGTTTCTCCTTTAGACCTTAACGCACGACAACACAAGACGGCTTCATGGTACTAGCATGGAGACTATTCGTATAATAGAATCCCGTCAACAACGAATTATCATCACAAACTTTACGCAATTCACCACACGACCTGCAAAATATTCACCAACGCAGAGTGAACCCTCCTACCTAGACCACCAGTTAAGGATGGTCTCGACATTTCAATGCAACTAACGGGTCACCTCACTAGGGAAATACACTCTCATAAACAAACAACATCCGCATGCCTCGATGTGAGACAATCGGAGCCGACACTCCCCGCCTCACACTCATCCATAAAGTGGAATAATCCATTGATAATTTCCACGATCACGTTTCCCGACAGGGAAAACACAGTATTCACCACAATATCGACCTCGTACCTACTCAATAGTACTATCCGAGTTTCATAACAACCCAGGTTTACACCACGAGAACATTCGTAACGACAGCTTCGCTCTCTCACCTCCGTGATCTCAAACTTTGCACTTGGTATCATACCACACTTTGGTACTACACGACCACCTTACTCAAGAAATCTTACTCTTCACTTGATCTAACACCACCAGAGCTTCCTCGGGCGGCAGTAAAAACTCCCCCACTTAGGACTCAGCTCTACATTCTCACCGCCAAGATGATAATATCCCGCGGAATTGTCATTCCATGCCACACATGACCATTCTCAACGTTGGTCATAAACACCATATCACCGCTAATTTACTTTAGGCTCTCAGAGCTGACATACACAATCACTTGAGATGTCGTACAAGTGACAACCCCGCACCTTCATACCACAAATCACAACTAACAGCCCTTTATCGTTCGCATAGCGAACTCCATCAAAGTCCCACGTACGCCTCTAAGCATAGGCATATGCCACTCTGCTTAGTCAGTCATGCATCTCAGTCGAGATCACCCGACCATCCACGCAATGAACCTTTATCAATAATTGCTCACTCTCATGGCAAAGAGTGACCAAACCGACATAATAATTGCATCGACCGCAATATCAACACTTCGTCATACCCTTCGGCCTACCCCTACCCGACCATTAAGTCCATCATCGGCTCACCGGTCATCTTTACCCATCTATCACTTAAGAGCAACAAGATTCGCTCATCCGTCACTTTGCAAGAAGTATTTACCACAATGCTCTTAAACTTCGACTTTTGCAACCGTCGAATTACCATCACCCGTTGATCACTATTACAATCTCCGATGCTTCCAAGGGTATCTCACAGGAACCCTAAGCACAAAATGATCACCAAATCTTCAGAGTTGAACATCACACTAGCAGGTATAAGAAGGAACCTGACGCCGTGTCATGCAAACTCCCTTCACAATCTGCTGAATCTTAAAAACTCGGTCTTCGGGTTCCATACACCCGATGTCACCTACATCTCCATAATAATGACCCGGAGTCATACCTACCAGAAAAACCTTACGGTTTATTGTCTTCTCGAAGGTTCCTAGCGATCACACGCTAACCAAAATTACCACAAGGCCAAATAATATAGCCTAACGAACCCTTTCGTCTAACACCACGAGGTGCTTGGAAACACCAAGTCTTACACCCTTCCACATATCGACACAACCACAACAACAAGGGGTATTCCGTTAGGAATGTTACCCTATACCCCACGACACGCTAACACACTAACGTAATCACCATCATACGGGTCCCACTCCCATGAGTTTAACATCCCGAAGACTCCTCGATTCGCTAATTCCAAGGCGACTCATAACTAGAATCCTTACACGGTTCTCTAATCACACACTCTACCGAGTGTAACCCAATTCTACAATCATTAGACTTGCCACATCCCCTTACGGGATTCAAGTCTTCGTCGTACACACACTCACTAATCGGTCATCCTAGTTACGATGAGTAACTACAACCAATGACAATTGTAACGACCTGAGTTCGTTATACCAAAAACACGCTTAAAAAAATTTCTTAAGCAATACATCTGGACGGCGTCCAGTTATCTGGACAGCGTCCAGCAAAGAAGCCTTGGATGGCGTCCAGAAGATCTGGACGGCGTCCAAATGAACTGCCAGGTTCTGATCTGGATGTCCAACTTACTCGAGCGGAAAACCCACTTCCCGACACTTTTAAACGAAACCCTTTTCACAACATGTTAACATAATTAAAACTAAGAAGCTTCCACCATAAAACCAAGTTTTACAACATCGGGCCCACATCGGCCATTTTACGAGTTTCGTACAAAAATACAAGTTCGACCATAAGAGTTTAAATTCCAAACGACACCTAGAGCATGATGTTTGGGGTTAAACTACCCACATATTGGCCAAACTTCAAAAGCTAAACATGTCCAAAATCGTCCCCTATCAAAACAAAGCAGGATCACTAATCCAAACGAACACCCTTACCCTTGTCCACGACGCAGTCTATAAAAAGATAAACAACGAGAGGGTAAGCTAAAGCTTAGTGAATGCAATAATTATACACATACATATATAATATACCTACTTGCATACACTTACACACACCATAATATCGCTAGCATGTAACAATTAGCATACAAACTCCGTGTATAAGCTAATAACCTCCAAATACCGCAACTAGCATAATCAATAGCATATTCACCGAAATAATATATTATGCTATACAACAACACATAGTCAAACTATATGGTTAACCATTCTCGCGTCATGGTGCTACCGGCTTCGTGGTTCACACCATACGCAATGCTATGATGCTACCGGCTCCGTTGTTCACGTCACTACGCATTTGAGTCATACTCTTTTATAGTGCTACCGGCTCCGTGGTTCACACTTCATTTTATAGTGCTACCGGCTCCGTGGTTCACACTTTGATACTACCGGCTCCGTGGTTCACATTTCATTTTATAGTGCTACCGGCTTCGTGGTTCACACTTTAACAACTCGTGCTATAGTGCTACCGGCTCCGTGGTTCACACCACGACACACGTACCATGATGCTACCAGCTCTGTAGTTCACATCATAATAACCTCACATATACTATGGTACTACCGGCTCCGTAGTTCATACCATAGCACACAAATAAATACACTATATACATATATGCATAATTATTCCACTCACCTTAATGCCGTCGGTGAATGTTAAACCAAGCTCGCAACCTTCAAAGCACCTATTACAATAAGTACTGAATCAACACACAAACTAGTTGGACTAAACACCAACCATTCACTCATGTGCATTTAATGACTTAAATGCATTAAATGCCCCATTTTCACCAACCGTCCTTTTAAGGTCAAGACCATCACATATCACTAAAAGCTAGTGACTAAGGTCCACAACACTAACTAATACACAATTAGGGTATTTCATACCCATCTTTCCCAACTAGGTCAGTTGTTAACCATTTGACCATTTTAAAGTCACACAACCATTTTGGGTCATCCACTAACCCAATAACACCTAATTAACACCCATTTCGAATATTTCATTTGACTGATAAGTCCATTTAACATTTCCAAAACCCTAGGTTAGTCATCCTTGGGTCCTCATGACCCAATCTTACCCAAGAACACCTAAAATCACCAAATATGGGTTTTGTGTTCATCACTAACCCAAACCCCAACCCTAAAACAAATTAAAATAAGGAAATCAAGATTAGGGCATACCAGCACAATCACAACGAAGCTAGTGATTAGATGAACAACTTTAACACACGCGCTTTGGCCCGAAATCAACTTCTTCTACCTCGATTTGAGCTTTCTCACATAAGAATCACTCTCTCTCTCTCTCTCTCTCTCTAGAATTGAAGTGGAAGGAGGAGGTAGTTGAAAGTGGAGTGAATGAGGCTCCTAGAACTGATCTTGTGGCCTTAGATTTCGTCCAACAAGTGAAAGGACCAAACTACCCCCATTTAATATCTAAAAGAACACAGCTGGCCTGCCAGTTCAACTGGACGGCATCCAGGATTCTGGACGGCGTCCAGCCCTTTACAATTAGATGGCATCCCATATTTTGGACGGCGTCCCAAACACCTGAGAAAACAGGATCTTACAATAATCTCAACAGTGCACCCACTACTTAGGGAGACTAAGCACGCACCAAACTCGTGAGTTTGCTCACTCACCTTAGCTAATCGAAACCACCGTAACACTTCCCAACTCACAAAGAGCCCTATGTGACAACAAGCACATCACCCGAGTGTAACACCCCGTTTTTCAGTTACGCGTTATTTCGAACGTCATTCGAAATATGAGGCATGTAAGCGTATATTTGGATCCCAAATAAAGTTGGATTTGATGTTCTAAAACCTTACCATTAGAAAGTAAATGTCATTACATTTCCAACGATATTTGATTCATCGAAAACGGAGTTACGGTTTGAAAGTTACGGCCAAAACAAGTTCAGAAAACTGAGTCAGTTAATCTGGACGCCGTCCAAAAGGCCTGACGGGCCAGCTGTGACTTTTTGAAGCTTTTAAAAGAGGGTATTTGGGTCTTTTCACTTGGGGGTCATTTGGGCCATCAAAACTGATCTAAACTCACTTTTATCCTCATTTTCACCCACAAACACTCCCAACCAAACCCTAGAGTGAGAGAGGAGAGGTTCTAGAGAGAGTTTGAGATTTGGAGAAGAAGGAGTGTGATTCGGTTCGGGTCGCGAGAGTTAAAGTTGTTCTCCTCGTTCACGGCTACGTTGTGGTAGTGTTGGTAAGTTCTAACTCCGAGTTTTTATTGTTTGATTTGATAATCAATTTGGGGTTTCAACTTGTATGTTCTTGGGATAACCCGTTTAGTCATTAATGGAAGATTTGAACTAGTAATCAGGTTTATTGTTGATGATTGCGGGTTTTGGGTTGGTGAACGACTTAGCCTTGCTTAGAGCTCGTAAATAGTGTGTAATCACTTAGTTTAGTGATTATGGAAGTATTGGAACCCATTTGGGTATGTTTGGAAGACTAGTTTTGAATTGGGTCAAAATTAGGGTTTATGTGTCAAATTGGGTAAGATAAGTGTTTAACACTTGTGAATTTATTTAATTGGTGTATTAGGGCCATTTTCACTTGTGTTAGTGATTATTGGTTAGTTTGGGCGTTTTTGGACTTATGTCAAAAAGGGTTGACTTTGAATTAGGTCAAAATTGATGATGACACTAGTTTGGATTAAATGGATGTTAAACGCTTTTGTTAAGTGTTAAATGACATTTTTAAATGGGTCAGAATTACCACCCGTAGTGGTAGTTGGTGAAGTCCACTTTAGGTGTCTAAATGGGCAGATTGTGGAGGTAGGTATAAACCCTCGGTTAAGGGTGTTGGAGTCGAATTCTCGTGTAGAGAATGTATGTTGATTGTGTGTATATCTATATGCGTATTATAGGTAAAAGCTTGCTCAGTTGCGTTTGGAGACGGTTTACATATATTATTTGTGCGGGCATCTCGAGGTGAGTGGAATGATTATACATGTGTGTATATAATGTATCTATTTGTAGGGCGGGAGAGGGGCCGGGTATGCATTGTCTATACCACCAAGAGTTAGTGATATATTTCGTTGTACACTAACGATGGATATTTCGTTGTCCAATTTGCCCGAGAGTTAGTGATATATTTCGTTGTACACTAACGATGGACATTTCATTGTCCAAACCAACCAAGAGTTAGTGATATATTTTGTTATACACTAATGATTGCTTCGAGCGGATATTTTGTTGTCCGAATAACCTAGGGGTTAGTGATATATTTCGTTGTACACTAACGGTTGTTAAGAACACCGGTGGGAAATTCGAAGTACCATTCCCTCGTGTTATTGTTTGACCATGGTTATGTGTTGTAGCGTAGCATAATATATTATTCGAGTTATGTATGCTATTGTTGTGCTAGCTTGTGGTCTTGAAGATTGTAGCGTTATACTTTGCGATGGTATGCTATATAAATTGCTAGCGTGTATGAGGTATTTGTGTAAGTGTTTGCAAGAAGATATATTATATATGTATATGTATAATTATTGCATTCACTAAGCCTAGGCTTACCCCTCTCGTTGTTTACCTTTTTACAGGTATTGTGGTTTGAAGCTAGCTAGTTTGTTAAGCTAGATGCATAGGAGCGCTTGGGCTCGATGGGGTAGCTTTTGGATATTGATAGCGGTTCGGGGATTGGTAGTCCCCGGGATTATGCTATGGGTATCGGGTTGGGTTGTAGAGTCCTAATCCGTCTAAAGTTATAAATGGGTCGAAATCGCTACATAAATTGTAAAACGGGTCATTGCAGGCCCGGTGTTGTAAAACTTATTTTTATTGTGGAAATCTCTTAATGTTACTTAATATGATGTGTTGTGAAAGTCGTTTCGTTATAAAGTGTCGGGAAGCGGGTTTTTCGCTCGCGTGAAATTTAAAAACTGATCAGTCCCCGTTAGTTCATTTGGACGCCATCCTAAAGTGTTGGACACCGTCCAAGGCTTCAGTACTGGACGCCGTCCAGGAATCTGGACGCCGTCCAGATGTACAGGTTCAAAAATTTTTTTTAGGCGTGTTTTTGGTAAAACGAAGTTGGGTCGTTACAAGTGGAATCAGAGCATAGTCTAAGGGAATTAGGTGACTTTGGAGTAGGTGCCTAGTCTTAGACTTATTGGCGGTTGTGCGTTATTTGCGGGACTTGTAGGAATACGGGTCGGATTGAGATTTGTTAGTGCCTTAGAGTAGGTGACTAACTAGGACTTGTGTTTGTCCAAAGTACAATTATGTGGGGCCTTACTTCGTGTGTGAATTAGTGCCTTAGATAGCTAGTGCCTAATGTAAGTAGGCGAACTTGGACGTTGCTTTAGTGATAGTCACCTAGGTTGTAGGTTGACTTGTGGTTGCGGTGTACTTGTATACATTTATTATTATATGGTATATAGGTGTATATATACAGGTGTCTTTTGTGCGGTGTCCTAGGGACGAATCTATTGGAGAGATTCGAATATTTGGCGGTTTGAGTGATCAAGTTCGCGGTAAGGACTTTGGTCACTCGGGTACAAGGAAATATCGCGTGTTATTTTGTGTGAATGTTGCGTCAGTCCGGGTAAAGTACTTTGCGTGACCATGTGAAAATGGTAAGGTACACATTTGTAATAATGACCGATCACCATTATTACGAAGGTGTATCTTGACATCAAGCATGACATGACGAGTACCGAATGGAGGAAACGTGGCATGGTTGGGGTAGATTCGGGATAAATGAGGAATCTTTATTGGTTCCTAGGTGATAGTTGTCTCGGGTGATGTGCTTGTAGTCACATCGGGTTCGTTGCGAGTCGAGATGTGTTACGGTGGATGCTGTTAGTTAAGTGAGCGAGCAAACTCACGAGTTTGGCGCGTACTTAGTCACCCTAGTTAGTGGGTGCACTATTGAGATTGTCATTTGGTTAAAGTTACCCATCGTAACTAGAATAACCGATTAGTGTGTATGTGTGTGTGCGACGAGGATCTGAATTCCGTAATGGGACGTAGCAAGTTTAATGATTGTAGAATTGAGTTACACTCGGTAGAGTGTGTGGTTAGAGAATCGTGTTAGGATTCTAGTTGTGAGTCGCCTTGGAATTGGCGAATCGCGGAATCTTCGGGTCGTTAAACTCATGGGAATGGGACCCGTATAACGATGATTGTGTTAGTGTGTTGTAGGTTTTAGGGTAACATTCCTAACGGAATATCCCTTGTAGCGGTGGATGAGTCGATGTGCGGAAGGGTGTAAGACTTGGTGTTTTCAAGCATCTCCTTAGTGTTAGATAAAAGGGCTTCATTAGGCTATATCGTTTGGCCTTGTGGAGTTGCGGGCAGTGTGTGATCGCTAGTAAATTTCATAAGAGAATAAACCGTAATGTTTGTCGGGTGAAGTATGACTTTGGGTCATTATTGTGAAGAGATGGGTGACATCGATTGTACGGAACCTAAAGATCGAGTTTCTAAAATTCGGTTGATTGTGGTGGGAGTCTGCATGACACTGCGTCAGGTACCTTTTTATACCTGCTAGTGTAATGTTCAACTCCGGTGATGGTGTGATCACTTTGTGCTTAGGGTGTCCTTGAGATACCCTTGGAAGCAGCGGAGGTTATAATAGTGATCGAAGGGTGATAGTAATTCGACGGTTGCGAAGTCGAATTTTGAGAGCATTGTGATGAATACTTCTTATGAAGTGACGGGTGAGCAAATCTTGTTGCTCTTAAGTGATAGACGGGTAAAGATAACCGGTGAGCTGGTGACGGACTTAATGGTCGGTTAGTCCGAAGGGTATGATGAAGTGTTGATATTGTGGTGGACACAATTAGGGTGTCGGAATTGATCACTCTTATCCAGGAGAGTGAGCAATTGTCGATAAAGGTTCGTTGCGTGGAAGGGCGGGTGATCTCGACTGAGATGCACGACTGGTTAAGTGGAGTGGCATATGCCTAGTCGTAGAGGCGTATGTGACACTTTGATGGAGTTCGCTTTGCGAACGATGAAGGACTATTAATTGTATTTATGGTATGAGGATGCGATGTTATCGCGTGTACGTTACTTCAAGCGAATGTGTATGTCGGCTCTGAGAGCCCGAATTGAATTCGTGGTGATTTGGAGTGTATGACCAGTGACGAGAATGGTCATGTGTTTCGTGGAATGCTAATTCCTCAGGATGTTATCATCTTGGCGGTGAGAATGTGGAGCCAAATTCTAAGTGGGGGAGTTTTTACTGCCGCCCGAGGAAGCTCCAGTGGTGTTATATATAGCAAAGTGTCGGAGTGTACCGTGCTAAGCCTCAATAGGTATTCGAAGTCCCTAACAAGGAAGAGTGACGGGTTGCTAATGTCGACTCGAGATCGTGC